>NW_027315888.1:0-122823 GCF_026437365.1 Eucyclogobius newberryi
CCTTGTCATACGTTGCCGCCCCCCTTGTCATACGTTGCCGCCCCCTTGTCATACGTTGCCGCCCCTTGTCATACGTTGCCGCCCCCATGTCATACGTTGCCGCCCCCTTGTCATACGTTACCGCCCCCTTGTCATACGTTGCCGCCCCCTTGTCATACGTTGCCGCCCCCTTGTCATACGTTGCCGCCCCCTTGTCATACGTTACCGCCCCCTTGTCATACGTTGCGCCCCCTTGTCATACGTTGCCGCCCCCTTGTCATACGTTGCCAGCCCCCTTGTCATACGTTGCCGCCCCTTGTCATACGTTACCGCCCCCTTGTCATACGTTGCCGCCCCCATGTCATACGTTGCCGCCCCCTTGTCATACGTTGCCACCCCCTTGTCATACGTTGCCGCCCCCTTGTCATACGTTGCCGCCCCCATGTCATACGTTGCCGCCCCCTTGTCATACGTTGCCGCCCCCTTGTCATACGTTGCCGCCCCCCTTGTCATACGTTGCCGCCCCCTTGTCATACGTTGCCGCCCCTTGTCATACGTTGCCGCCCCCTTGTCATCACGTTGCCGCCCCCCTTGTCATACGTTGCCGCCCCCTTGTCATACGTTGCCGCCCCCTTGTCATACGTTGCCGCCCCCTTGTCATACGTTGCCGCCCCCTTGTCATACGTTGCCGCCCCCTTGTCATACGTTGCCGCCCCCTTGTCATACGTTGCCGCCCCCTTGTCATACGTTGCCGCCCCCTTGTCATACGTTGCCCGCCCCCTTGTCATACGTTGCCGCCCCCTTGTCATACGTTGCCGCCCCCTTGTCATACGTTGCCGCCCCCATGTCATACGTTGCCGCCCCCTTGTCATACGTTGCCGCCCCCTTGTCATACGTTGCCGCCCCCTTGTCATACGTTGCCGCCCCCTTGTCATACGTTGCCGCCCCCTTGTCATACGTTGCCGCCCCCTTGTCATACGTTGCCGCCCCCTTGTCATACGTTGCCGCCCCCTTGTCATACGTTGCCGCCCCCTTGTCATACGTTGCCGCCCCTTGTCATACGTTGCCGCCCCCTTGTCATACGTTGCCGCCCCCTTGTCATACGTTGCCGCCCCCTTGTCATACGTTGCCGCCCCCTTGTCATACGTTGCCGCCCCCTTGTCATACGTTGCCGCCCCCTTGTCATACGTTGCCGCCCCCATGTCATACGTTGCCGCCCCCTTGTCATACGTTGCCGCCCCCTTGTCATACGTTGCCGCCCCCTTGTCATACGTTGCCGCCCCTTGTCATACGTTGCCGCCCCCTTGTCATACGTTGCCGCCCCCTTGTCATACGTTGCCGCCCCCTTGTCATACGTTGCCGCCCCTTGTCATACGTTGCCGCCCCCTTGTCATACGTTGCCGCCCCCTTGTCATACGTTGCCGCCCCCTTGTCATACGTTGCCGCCCCTTGTCATACGTTGCCGCCCCCTTGTCATACGTTGCCGCCCCCTTGTCATACGTTGCCGCCCCCATGTCATACGTTGCCGCCCCTTGTCATACGTTGCCGCCCCTTGTCATACGTTGCCGCCCCCTTGTCATACGTTGCCGCCCCCTTGTCATACGTTGCCGCCCCCTTGTCATACGTTGCCGCCCCCTTGTCATACGTTGCCGCCCCCTTGTCATACGTTGCCGCCCCCATGTCATACGTTGCCGCCCCTTGTCATACGTTGCCGCCCCCTTGTCATACGTTGCCGCCCCTTGTCATACGTTGCCGCCCCTTGTCATACGTTGCCGCCCCCTTGTCATACGTTGCCGCCCCTTGTCATACGTTGCCGCCCCCTTGTCATACGTTGCCGCCCCCTTGTCATACGTTGCCGCCCCCTTGTCATACGTTGCCGCCCCCTTGTCATACGTTGCCGCCCCCTTGTCATACGTTACCGCCCCTTGTCATACGTTGCCGCCCCCTTGTCATACGTTGCCGCCCCCTTGTCATACGTTGCCGCCCCCTTGTCATACGTTGCCGCCCCCTTGTCATACGTTGCCGCCCCCTTGTCATACGTTGCCGCCCCCTTGTCATACGTTGCCGCCCCCTTGTCATACGTTGCCGCCCCCTTGTCATACGTTGCCGCCCCCTTGTCATACGTTGCCGCCCCCTTGTCATACGTTGCCGCCCCCTTGTCATACGTTGCCGCCCCCTTGTCATACGTTGCCGCCCCCTTGTCATACGTTGCCGCCCCCTTGTCATACGTTGCCGCCCCCCTTGTCATACGTTGCCGCCCCTTGTCATACGTTGCCGCCCCCTTGTCATACGTTGCCGCCCCCTTGTCATACGTTGCCGCCCCCTTGTCATACGTTGCCGCCCCCTTGTCATACGTTGCCGCCCCCTTGTCATACGTTGCCGCCCCCATGTCATACGTTGCCGCCCCCTTGTCATACGTTGCCGCCCCCTTGTCATACGTTGCCGCCCCCTTGTCATACGTTGCCGCCCCCTTGTCATACGTTGCCGCCCCCATGTCATACGTTGCCGCCCCCCTTGTCATACGTTGCCGCCCCCTTGTCATACGTTGCCGCCCCCTTGTCATACGTTGCCGCCCCCTTGTCATACGTTGCCGCCCCTTGTCATACGTTGCCGCCCCCTTGTCATACGTTGCCGCCCCCTTGTCATACGTTGCCGCCCCTTGTCATACGTTGCCGCCCCCTTGTCATACGTTGCCGCCCCCTTGTCATACGTTACCGCCCCCTTGTCATACGTTGCCGCCCCCTTGTCATACGTTGCCGCCCCCTTGTCATACGTTGCCGCCCCCTTGTCATACGTTGCCGCCCCCTTGTCATACGTTGCCGCCCCCTTGTCATACGTTGCCGCCCCCTTGTCATACGTTGCCGCCCCCTTGTCATACGTTGCCGCCCCTTGTCATACGTTGCCGCCCCCTTGTCATACGTTGCCGCCCCCTTGTCATACGTTGCCGCCCCCTTGTCATACGTTGCCGCCCCCTTGTCATACGTTGCCGCCCCCTTGTCATACGTTGCCGCCCCCATGTCATACGTTGCCGCCCCCTTGTCATACGTTGCCGCCCCCTTGTCATACGTTGCCGCCCCTTGTCATACGTTGCCGCCCCCTTGTCATACGTTGCCGCCCCTTGTCATACGTTGCCGCCCCCTTGTCATACGTGGCCCTGTCAACGTTGCCGCCCCCTTGTCATACGTTGCCGCCCCCTTGTCATACGTTGCCGCCCCCTTGTCATACGTTGCCGCCCCCTTGTCATACGTTGCCGCCCCCTTGTCATACGTTGCCGCCCCCTTGTCATACGTTGCCGCCCCCTTGTCATACGTTGCCGCCCCCTTGTCATACGTTGCCGCCCCCTTGTCATACGTTGCCGCCCCCATGTCATACGTTGCCGCCCCCTTGTCATACGTTGCCGCCCCCATGTCATACGTTGCCGCCCCCTTGTCATACGTTGCCGCCCCTTGTCATACGTTGCCGCCCCCTTGTCATACGTTGCCGCCCCCTTGTCATACGTTGCCGCCCCCTTGTCATACGTTGCCGCCCCCTTGTCATACGTTACCGCCCCCTTGTCATACGTTGCCGCCCCCTTGTCATACGTTGCCGCCCCCTTGTCATACGTTGCCGCCCCCTTGTCACACGTTGCCGCCCCCTTGTCATACGTTGCCGCCCCCTTGTCATACGTTGCCGCCCCCATGTCATACGTTGCCGCCCCCTTGTCATACGTTGCCGCCCCTTGTCATACGTTGCCGCCCCCTTGTCATACGTTGCCGCCCCCTTGTCATACGTTGCCGCCCCTTGTCATACGTTACCGCCCCCTTGTCATACGTTGCCGCCCCCTTGTCATACGTTGCCGCCCCCTTGTCATACGTTGCCGCCCCCTTGTCACACGTTGCCGCCCCCTTGTCATACGTTGCCGCCCCCTTGTCATACGTTGCCGCCCCCCATGTCATACGTTGCCGCCCCCTTGTCATACGTTGCCGCCCCTTGTCATACGTTGCCGCCCCTTGTCATACGTTGCCGCCCCCTTGTCATACGTTGCCGCCCCCTTGTCATACGTTGCCGCCCCCTTGTCATACGTTGCCGCCCCCTTGTCATATGTTGCCGCCCCCTTGTCATACGTTACCGCCCCCCTTGTCATACGTTGCCGCCCCCTTGTCATACGTTGCCGCACCCATGTCATACGTTGCCGCCCCCTTGTCATACGTTGCCGCCCCTTGTCATACGTTGCCGCCCCCTTGTCATACGTTGCCGCCCCTTGTCATACGTTGCCGCCCCCTTGTCATACGTTGCCGCCCCTTGTCATACGTTGCCGCCCCCTTGTCATACGTTGCCGCCCCCATGTCATACGTTGCCGCCCCCTTGTCATACGTTGCCGCCCCCATGTCATACGTTGCCGCCCCCTTGTCATACGTTGCCGCCCCTTGTCATACGTTGCCGCCCCCTTGTCACACGTTGCCGCCCCCCTTGTCATACGTTGCCGCCCCCTTGTCATACGTTGCCGCCCCTTGTCATACGTTACCCGCCCCCTTGTCATACGTTGCCGCCCCCATGTCATACGTTGCCGCCCCCTTGTCATACGTTGCCGCCCCTTGTCATACGTTGCCGCCCCCTTGTCATACGTTGCCGCCCCCTTGTCATACGTTGCCGCCCCCTTGTCATACGTTGCCGCCCCCATGTCATACGTTGCCGCCCCCTTGTCATACGTTGCCGCCCCCATGTCATACGTTGCCGCCCCCTTGTCATACGTTGCCGCCCCTTGTCATACGTTGCCGCCCCCTTGTCATACGTTGCCGCCCCCTTGTCATACGTTGCCGCCCCCTTGTCATACGTTACCGCCCCCTTGTCATACGTTGCCGCCCCCTTGTCATACGTTGCCGCCCCCTTGTCATACGTTGCCGCCCCCTTGTCACACGTTGCCGCCCCCTTGTCACACGTTGCCGCCCCCTTGTCATACGTTGCCGCCCCCATGTCATACGTTGCCGCCCCCTTGTCATACGTTGCCGCCCCTTGTCATACGTTGCCGCCCCCTTGTCATACGTTGCCGCCCCCTTGTCATACGTTGCCGCCCCTTGTCATACGTTGCCGCCCCCTTGTCATACGTTGCCGCCCCCTTGTCATACGTTGCCGCCCCCTTGTCATACGTTGCCGCCCCCTTGTCACACGTTGCCGCCCCCTTGTCATACGTTGCCGCCCCCTTGTCATACGTTGCCGCCCCCATGTCATACGTTGCCGCCCCCTTGTCATACGTTGCCGCCCCTTGTCATACGTTGCCGCCCCTTGTCATACGTTGCCGCCCCCTTGTCATACGTTGCCGCCCCCTTGTCATACGTTGCCGCCCCCTTGTCATATGTTGCCGCCCCCTTGTCATATGTTGCCGCCCCTTGTCATACGTTACCGCCCCCTTGTCATACGTTGCCGGCCCCTTGTCATACGTTGCCGCACCCATGTCATACGTTGCCGCCCCCTTGTCATACGTTGCCGCCCCTTGTCATACGTTGCCGCCCCCTTGTCATACGTTGCCGCCCCTTGTCATACGTTGCCGCCCCCTTGTCATACGTTGCCGCCCCCTTGTCATACGTTGCCGCCCCCTTGTCATACGTTGCCGCCCCCATGTCATACGTTGCCGCCCCCTTGTCATACGTTGCCGCCCCCATGTCATACGTTGCCGCCCCCTTGTCATACGTTGCCGCCCCTTGTCATACGTTGCCGCCCCCTTGTCATACGTTGCCGCCCCCTTGTCATACGTTGCCGCCCCCTTGTCATACGTTGCCGCCCCTTGTCATACGTTACCGCCCCCTTGTCATACGTTGCCGCCCCCTTGTCATACGTTGCCGCCCCCTTGTCATACGTTACCGCCCCCTTGTCACACGTTGCCGCCCCCTTGTCATACGTTGCCGCCCCCTTGTCATACGTTGCCGCCCCCATGTCATACGTTGCCGCCCCCTTGTCATACGTTGCCGCCCCTTGTCATACGTTGCCGCCCCCTTGTCATACGTTGCCGCCCCCTTGTCATACGTTGCCGCCCCTTGTCATACGTTACCGCCCCCTTGTCATACGTTGCCGCCCCCTTGTCATACGTTGCCGCCCCCTTGTCATACGTTGCCGCCCCCTTGTCACACGTTGCCGCCCCCTTGTCATACGTTGCCGCCCCCTTGTCATACGTTGCCGCCCCCTTGTCATACGTTGCCGCCCCCATGTCATACGTTGCCGCCCCCTTGTCATACGTTGCCGCCCCCTTGTCATACGTTGCCGCCCCTTGTCATACGTTGCCGCCCCCTTGTCATACGTTGCCGCCCCTTGTCATATGTTGCCGCCCCCTTGTCATACGTTGCCGCCCCCTTGTCATACGTTGCCGCCCCTTGTCATATGTTGCCGCCCCCTTGTCATACGTTGCCGCCCCCTTGTCATACGTTGCCGCCCCCTTGTCATACGTTGCCGCCCCCATGTCATACGTTGCCGCCCCCTTGTCATACGTTGCCGCCCCTTGTCATACGTTGCCGCCCCCTTGTCATACGTTGCCGCCCCCTTGTCACACGTTGCCGCCCCCTTGTCATACGTTGCCGCCCCCTTGTCATACGTTGCCGCCCCCTTGTCATACGTTGCCGCCCCCATGTCATACGTTGCCGCCCCCTTGTCATACGTTGCCGCCCCCTTGTCATACGTTGCCGCCCCTTGTCATACGTTGCCGCCCCCTTGTCATACGTTGCCGCCCCTTGTCATATGTTGCCGCCCCCTTGTCATACGTTGCCGCCCCCTTGTCATACGTTGCCGCCCCTTGTCATATGTTGCCGCCCCCTTGTCATACGTTGCCGCCCCCTTGTCATACGTTGCCGCCCCCTTGTCATACGTTGCCGCCCCTTGTCATATGTTGCCGCCCCCTTGTCATACGTTGCCGCCCCCTTGTCATACGTTGCCGCCCCCTTGTCATACGTTGCCGCCCCCATGTCATACGTTGCCGCCCCCTTGTCATACGTTGCCGCCCCTTGTCATACGTTGCCGCCCCCTTGTCATACGTTGCCGCCCCCTTGTCATACGTTGCCGCCCCCTTGGCCGTCACTTGTTGCGTTCCTTTGCATTGATAGAGCGCGGAAAGTGATCTCAAATGTACATTATGGAGCTCCAGAGCTTTCAGAGTCCACAAACTCCATGGATGAGCTACACAGAGGTCAATATTTAGAAAAGCTGCGATCAATCAACTCAGATCAATATGTTATACCTAAATCATGACTCTTCCAGATATCTCCAAGCCACTGGTCCCATGGTTCACAAGTCACAATTTTGATTAAACGCTCCACGGCTGAATAAAACTGAAGTTAATTCTACAGCGTGCGCAGAACAGATTATATATATATATATATATATATATATATATATATATATATATATATATATATATATGTATATATATATATATATAAAAGTATATGTCCATCACGCTCTTATTTCCGGGTTTCTCGGTATCGGATAGAACTTTATCTTCTTTATTTTCCCGGTTGCTGCATCAACTGCCACATAAACCTTCACCATTGTGATAATAGTAAAGAGTGCGATATCATTCATGAAGTTTTGAGCCTCTTTGAGCCGTGTTTCCTCGTAAATCGAAGCAGAAAAACTCCGGTATAGAATGGGCTTGTATAGGGGGACACGCACTGATGACGGCCAAGAGCCTGGAGGAGCCTGGGGGAGCGTGGGAGGAGCCTGGGGGAGCGTGGGGGAGCGTGGGGGGAGCGTGGGGGGGCGTGGGGGGCGGCAGTGTGACGTCACGTGAGTGCTCTCTACAGGAGGTGGAGCGGCTGGTGCAGCGGTAACAACCTGGAGTACAACGCCCAGAAGACAGTGGAGATGATGGTGCAGTTCTACACGGCCTTCACCTCCTCCGTCACCTCCTCCATCACCTCCTCCATCACCTCCTCCATCACCTCCTCCATCACCTCCTCCGTCACCTCCTCCATCACCTCCTCCATCACCTCCTCCATCACCTCCTCCGTCACCTCCTCCATCACCTCCTCCGTCACCTCCTCCATCACCTCCTCCATCAGCGTGTGGTTACGCTGGAGCCACAGACAGGGACAAAAAGAGACTACAGTGCCCTCTGCTGAGAAGATGATCGGCTGCAGACTTCATCTCTGCAGGAGGCCACTCCCCTCAGGCAGGAGGACACTCCCCTCAGGCAGGAGGCCACTCCCCTCAGGCAGGAGGCCACTCCCCTCAGGCAGGAGGCCACGCCCCTCAGGCAGAAGACCACTCCCCTCAGACAGGAGGCCACTCCCCTCAGGCAGGAGGCCACGCCCCTCAGGCAGAAGACCACTCCCCTCAGGCAGAAGGCCACGCCCCTCAGGCAGGAGACCACTCCCCTCAAGCAGGAGGCCACTCCCCTCAGGCAGGAGGCCACGCCCCTCAGGCAGGAGGCCACTCCCCTCAGACAGGAGGCCACTCCCCTCAGGCAGGAGGCCACTCCCCTCAGGCAGAAGACCACTCCCCTCAGACAGGAGGCCACTCCCCTCAGGCAGGAGGCCACGCCCCTCAGGCAGGAGGCCACTCCCCTCAGGCAGGAGGCCACGCCCCTCAGGCAGGAGGCCACTCCCCTCAGACAGGAGGCCACTCCCCTCAGGCAGGAGGCCACGCCCCTCAGGCAGAAGACCACTCCCCTCAGGCAGGAGGCCACGCCCCTCAGGCAGGAGGCCACTCCCCTCAGGCAGGAGACCACTCCCCTCAGGCAGGAGGCCACTCCCCTCAGGCAGGAGGCCACGCCCCTCAGGCAGAAGACCACTCCCCTCAGGCAGGAGGCCACGCCCCTCAGGCAGGAGGCCACTCCCCTCAGGCAGGAGGCCACGCCCCTCAGGCAGAAGACCACTCCCCTCAGACAGGAGGCCACTCCCCTCAGGCAGGAGGCCACGCCCCTCAGACAGGAGGCCACTCCCCTCAGGCAGGAGGCCACGCCCCACAGGCAGGAGGCCACGCCCCTCAGGCAGGAGGCCACTCCCCTCAGGCAGGAGGCCACGCCCCTCAGGCAGGAGGCCACTCCCCTCAGGCAGAAGACCACTCCCCTCAGACAGGAGGCCACTCCCCTCAGACAGGAGGCCACTCCCCTCAGGCAGGAGGCCACGCCCCTCAGGCAGAAGACCACTCCCCTCAGGCAGGAGGCCACTCCCCTCAGGCAGAAGACCACTCCCCTCAGACAGGAGGCCACTCCCCTCAGACAGGAGGCCACTCCCCTCAGACAGGAGGCCACTCCCCTCAGACAGGAGGCCACTCCCCTCAGGCAGAAGACCACTCCCCTCAGACAGGAGGCCACTCCCCTCAGGCAGAAGACCACTCCCCTCAGGCAGGAGGCCACTCCCCTCAGGCAGAAGACCACTCCCCTCAGACAGGAGGCCACTCCCCTCAGACAGGAGGCCACTCCCCTCAGGCAGAAGACTACTCCCCTCAGACAGGAGGCCACTCCCCTCAGACAGGAGGCCACTCCCCTCAGACAGGAGGCCACTCCCCTCAGACAGGAGGCCACTCCCCTCAGGCAGAAGACCACTCCCCTCAGACAGGAGGCCACTCCCCTCAGGCAGAAGACCACTCCCCTCAGACAGGAGGCCACTCCCCTCAGGCAGAAGACCACTCCCCTCAGACAGGAGGCCACTCCCCTCAGGCAGAAGACCACTCCCCTCAGGCAGGAGGCCACTCCCCTCAGGCAGAAGACCACTCCCCTCAGACAGGAGGCCACTCCCCTCAGACAGGAGGCCACTCCCCTCAGGCAGAAGACCACTCCCCTCAGACAGGAGGCCACTCCCCTCAGGCAGAAGACCACTCCCCTCAGGCAGGAGGCCACTCCCCTCAGGCAGAAGACCACTCCCCTCAGACAGGAGGCCACTCCCCTCAGACAGGAGGCCACTCCCCTCAGACAGGAGGCCACTCCCCTCAGGCAGAAGACCACTCCCCTCAGACAGGAGGCCACTCCCCTCAGACAGGAGGCCACTCCCCTCAGACAGGAGGCCACTCCCCTCAGACAGGAGGCCACTCCCCTCAGACAGGAGGCCACTCCCCTCAGGCAGAAGACCACTCCCCTCAGACAGGAGGCCACTCCCCTCAGGCAGAAGACCACTCCCCTCAGACAGGAGGCCACTCCCCTCAGGCAGAAGACCACTCCCCTCAGACAGGAGGCCACTCCCCTCAGGCAGAAGACCACTCCCCTCAGGCAGGAGGCCACTCCCCTCAGGCAGAAGACCACTCCCCTCAGACAGGAGGCCACTCCCCTCAGACAGGAGGCCACTCCCCTCAGGCAGAAGACCACTCCCCTCAGGCAGGAGGCCACTCCCCTCAGACAGGAGGCCACTCCCCTCAGGCAGAAGACCACTCCCCTCAGGCAGGAGGCCACTCCCCTCAGGCAGAAGACCACTCCCCTCAGACAGGAGGCCACTCCCCTCAGACAGGAGGCCACTCCCCTCAGGCAGAAGACCACTCCCCTCAGGCAGAAGACCACTCCCCTCAGGCAGGAGGCCACTCCCCTCAGGCAGAAGACCACTCCCCTCAGACAGGAGGCCACTCCCCTCAGACAGGAGGCCACTCCCCTCAGGCAGAAGACCACTCCCCTCAGGCAGGAGGCCACGCCCCTCAGGCAGGAGGCCACTCCCCTCAGACAGGAGGCCACTCCCCTCAGGCAGGAGGCCACGCCCCTCAGGCAGAAGACCACTCCCCTCAGGCAGGAGGCCACGCCCCTCAGGCAGGAGGCCACTCCCCTCAGGCAGGAGACCACTCCCCTCAGGCAGGAGGCCACTCCCCTCAGGCAGGAGGCCACGCCCCTCAGGCAGAAGACCACTCCCCTCAGGCAGGAGGCCACGCCCCTCAGGCAGGAGGCCACTCCCCTCAGGCAGGAGGCCACGCCCCTCAGGCAGAAGACCACTCCCCTCAGACAGGAGGCCACTCCCCTCAGGCAGAAGACCACTCCCCTCAGACAGGAGGCCACTCCCCTCAGGCAGGAGGCCACGCCCCTCAGACAGGAGGCCACTCCCCTCAGGCAGGAGGCCACGCCCCACAGGCAGGAGGCCACGCCCCTCAGGCAGGAGGCCACTCCCCTCAGGCAGGAGGCCACGCCCCTCAGGCAGGAGGCCACTCCCCTCAGGCAGAAGACCACTCCCCTCAGACAGGAGGCCACTCCCCTCAGACAGGAGGCCACTCCCCTCAGGCAGGAGGCCACGCCCCTCAGGCAGAAGACCACTCCCCTCAGGCAGGAGGCCACTCCCCTCAGGCAGAAGACCACTCCCCTCAGACAGGAGGCCACTCCCCTCAGGCAGAAGACCACTCCCCTCAGACAGGAGGCCACTCCCCTCAGGCAGAAGACCACTCCCCTCAGGCAGGAGGCCACTCCCCTCAGGCAGAAGACCACTCCCCTCAGACAGGAGGCCACTCCCCTCAGACAGGAGGCCACTCCCCTCAGACAGGAGGCCACTCCCCTCAGGCAGAAGACCACTCCCCTCAGACAGGAGGCCACTCCCCTCAGGCAGAAGACCACTCCCCTCAGACAGGAGGCCACTCCCCTCAGGCAGAAGACCACTCCCCTCAGACAGGAGGCCACTCCCCTCAGACAGGAGGCCACTCCCCTCAGGCAGAAGACCACTCCCCTCAGACAGGAGGCCACTCCCCTCAGACAGGAGGCCACTCCCCTCAGACAGGAGGCCACTCCCCTCAGACAGGAGGCCACTCCCCTCAGACAGGAGGCCACTCCCCTCAGACAGGAGGCCACTCCCCTCAGGCAGAAGACCACTCCCCTCAGACAGGAGGCCACTCCCCTCAGGCAGAAGACCACTCCCCTCAGACAGGAGGCCACTCCCCTCAGGCAGAAGACCACTCCCCTCAGACAGGAGGCCACTCCCCTCAGGCAGAAGACCACTCCCCTCAGGCAGGAGGCCACTCCCCTCAGGCAGAAGACCACTCCCCTCAGACAGGAGGCCACTCCCCTCAGACAGGAGGCCACTCCCCTCAGGCAGAAGACCACTCCCCTCAGGCAGGAGGCCACTCCCCTCAGACAGGAGGCCACTCCCCTCAGGCAGAAGACCACTCCCCTCAGGCAGGAGGCCACTCCCCTCAGGCAGAAGACCACTCCCCTCAGACAGGAGGCCACTCCCCTCAGACAGGAGGCCACTCCCCTCAGGCAGAAGACCACTCCCCTCAGGCAGAAGACCACTCCCCTCAGGCAGGAGGCCACTCCCCTCAGGCAGAAGACCACTCCCCTCAGACAGGAGGCCACTCCCCTCAGACAGGAGGCCACTCCCCTCAGGCAGAAGACCACTCCCCTCAGACAGGAGGCCACTCCCCTCAGGCAGAAGACCACTCCCCTCAGGCAGGAGGCCACTCCCCTCAGGCAGAAGACCACTCCCCTCAGACAGGAGGCCACTCCCCTCAGACAGGAGGCCACTCCCCTCAGGCAGAAGACCACTCCCCTCAGACAGGAGGCCACTCCCCTCAGACAGGAGGCCACTCCCCTCAGACAGGAGGCCACTCCCCTCAGACAGGAGGCCACTCCCCTCAGGCAGAAGACCACTCCCCTCAGACAGGAGGCCACTCCCCTCAGGCAGAAGACCACTCCCCTCAGACAGGAGGCCACTCCCCTCAGGCAGAAGACCACTCCCCTCAGACAGGAGGCCACTCCCCTCAGGCAGAAGACCACTCCCCTCAGGCAGGAGGCCACTCCCCTCAGGCAGAAGACCACTCCCCTCAGACAGGAGGCCACTCCCCTCAGACAGGAGGCCACTCCCCTCAGGCAGAAGACCACTCCCCTCAGACAGGAGGCCACTCCCCTCAGGCAGAAGACCACTCCCCTCAGACAGGAGGCCACTCCCCTCAGGCAGAAGACCACTCCCCTCAGACAGGAGGCCACTCCCCTCAGGCAGAAGACCACTCCCCTCAGACAGGAGGCCACTCCCCTCAGGCAGAAGACCACTCCCCTCAGGCAGGAGGCCACTCCCCTCAGGCAGAAGACCACTCCCCTCAGACAGGAGGCCACTCCCCTCAGACAGGAGGCCACTCCCCTCAGGCAGAAGACCACTCCCCTCAGACAGGAGGCCACTCCCCTCAGACAGGAGGCCACTCCCCTCAGACAGGAGGCTACGGTCCATCTGGACCAGAACCTCCTGCCACAAATGTACAACTGTAAATTTCTGTACATATTAAGCCTATTTTTTTAACTTTATTTTTACTTATTTCTTATATCTGGTTGTTGTTATGACTTTGTTCATTGTTCATTGTTTTATTGTTTTGTGTTGCCCTGTATCACCAGGACAAGTTCCAATGTTTGTGAATTTTGTTCAATGACAATAAACCTGTGATTCTGAGTTTGAACTGGTTCTTTAGATGAGAAATATAATGATGTCATGTTTTCTCTAAAGACTGAACCTGAAGTCGAGGAGGGAGCGTTCTACACCACCGTCAGCTACAGCAGAAGTACACGCCCCAGGTAAGGACTAAAGCAGGACTAAAGCAGGACTAAAGCAGGTCTAAAGCAGCACTAAAGCAGGACTAAAGCAGGTCTAAAGCAGGACTAAAGCAGGACTAAAGCAGGACTAAAGCAGGACTAAAGCAGGACTAAAGCAGGACTAAAGCAGGACTAAAGCAGGACTAAAGCAGGTCTAAAGCAGGACTAAAGCAGGACTAAAGCAGTTCTAAACCAGGACTAAAGCAGGACTAAAGCAGGACTAAAGCAGGACTAAAGCAGGACTAAAGCAGGACTAAAGCAGGACTAAAGCAGGACTAAAGCAGGTCTAAAGCAGGACTAAAGCAGGACTAAAGCAGTTCTAAACCAGGACTAAAGCAGGACTAAAGCAGGACTAAAGCAGGACTAAAGCAGGACTAAAGCAGGACTAAAGCAGGTCTAAAGCAGTTCTAAACCAGGACTAAAGCAGGTCTAAAGCAGGTCTAAAGCATGACCATACAATGCCTCCTTTTGTTGTCTGCTCAGGTCAGAGAGAGCGAGGAGACCGTGACCTACAGCTCAGTGAGATGAACTAAAGCCTCTGAGGATCAGCTCAACGCAACTGACGTCAATTGATTGATTCACCAGCACACAACCAACACAACTCAACACAACCGACTCAACCAACACAACTCAACACAACCAACACAACTCAACACAACCAACACAACCGACACAACCAACACAACCGACACGACCGACACGACCGACACGACCGACTCAACCAACACAACCAACACAACCAACACAACCGACACGACCAACACAACGCAACACAACCAACACAACCGACACAACCGACACGACCAACACAACCACCTCAACACAAAACTGAGGACATGTCAGCTCTGTTCTTTTACGTCACAATCATCAAACCAAACCAAGCACAAGCCACTGTTTCCTGAAAACCTTTGGACCAGAGTTGAGCAAACAAGTGTATTTGAAAGGTTTTGTGATTTATTTGAATTTATTTAAAATGTGTTTTTGTGTTTCAGAATAGGATCATAACAGTGCCTGGCTAGCTCGCAGTTAGCCCACAGTTTTGCTACGTTCCTATGAGGGGTCAAAGTAACAAAAATTAAATTGAACTATGTTTGATGTAAAATCTCAATCATTGAACGTTAATGTGTTAATAATGTTGTTATGAATCGTTTGACTTGGTTAATTTTGATTTCCTAATCACGTAATTACAATCAAATGTAATGTTTTTTATAATTTAATGTAACATGTTCATCATTCAACGTTCGCGTCTACACCATTCATCTATCCAGAGCGTTCGCGTCTACACCATTCATCTATCCAGAGCGTTCGCGTCTACACCATTCATCTGTCCAGAGCGTTCGCGTCTACACCATTCATCTATCCAGAGCGTTCGCGTCTACACCATTCATCTGTCCAGAGCGTTCGCGTCTACACCATTCATCTATCCAGAGCGTTCGCGTCTACACCATTCATCTGTCCAGAGCGTTCGCGTCTACACCATTCGTCTGTCCAGAGCGTTCGCGTCTACACCATTCGTCTGTCCAGAGCGTTCGCGTCTACACCATTCTTCTGTCCAGAGCGTTCGCGTCTACACCATTCATCTATCCAGAGCGTTCGCGTCTACACCATTCGTCTGTCCAGAGCGTTCGCGTCTACACCATTCGTCTGTCCAGAGCGTTCGCGTCTACACCATTCGTCTGTCCAGAGCGTTCGCGTCTACACCATTCATCTGTCCAGAGCGTTCGCGTCTACACCATTCATCTGTCCAGAGCGTTCGCGTCTACACCATTCATCTGTCCAGAGCGTTCGCGTCTACACCATTCGTCTGTCCAGAGCGTTCGCGTCTACACCATTCGTCTGTCCAGAGCGTTCGCGTCTACACCATTCATCTGTCCAGAGCGTTCGCGTCTACACCATTCATCTGTCCAGAGCGTTCGCGTCTACACCATTCGTCTGTCCAGAGCGTTCGCGTCTACACCATTCGTCTGTCCAGAGCGTTCGCGTCTACACCATTCATCTGTCCAGAGCGTTCGCGTCTACACCATTCATCTGTCCAGAGCGTTCGCGTCTACACCATTCATCTATCCAGAGCGTTCGCGTCTACACCATTCATCTGTCCAGTGCAGAGTGGGTCAATATGGCATCAGTTAAATACTTTAAAATTAACGACATATTGAACCATTCAAATAATCAAACATTTTAACAAAAATGAGAAAAGACAGAATGAACATTATATATTTACATTTCAATTCGACATAAAACAAACCAACAACATGTTGTTTTATTTCATATCGACATAAAAATGCATCAAACACAAATATATACGACTTTTTAAGTTTGTTTTTGGCGCTTTGTCCTCCTAACGTCACTTCCACTTCCGTAAAACGAGCCGCCCCTGAAAACCGGCGGCGGAGACCCCGCGGCCGCTATACGTCACGGGCCGCCATTTTGTGTCCGGAGTTACCGCCAGCGCACCGCAGCAGCCTGTTTTCTTTACTTTTCTTTTATTTAAGCAGCTCTACTGCGGACCCCCGGGACCCCACGCTCACGACTGATCCGTGCGGGTACGTGCGCGTCTTTGTGCCGTGTAATGTCGCTTATGCGCCGGGTTCGGAGCACGTTTGGCCGCTGACTGTGGAGAGCACGTCGTGTGCGCTTTGTACCCGGCTTTCCGGAAAGCTGGGCCTTTGGAGCCTTTGCCGCGCGTCCTCCTGCACCAAACTGCCCCAGAGCAGCCCGCGCGCTCCAGGGGCCGCAGCCCGCGCGCTCCAGGGGCCGCAGCCCGCGCGCTCCAGGGGCCGCAGCCCGCGCGCTCCAGGGGCCGCAGCCCGCGCGCTCCAGGGGCCTCGCCATGTGGAGTTTGTGTGTGTGTTTAGCGCGTTAGCCCCGCTCGGAGCCCATGTGGAGCAGTGCGGCCTGTGGAGCCTGTGTCTCCAGAGGCTCCAGAGGCGTGGTGTGTGAGGAGCTGCAGGGAGAGGAGAGCTGCAGAGAGAGGAGGGAGAGAGCTGCAGGGAGGAGCAGGAGGGAGAGAGCTGCAGGGAGGAGCTGCAGGGAGGAGCAGGAGGGAGAGAGCTGCAGGGAGGAGCTGCAGGGAGGAGCAGGAGGGAGAGAGCTGCAGGGAGGAGCAGGAGGGAGAGAGCTGCAGGGAGGAGCAGGAGGGAGAGAGCTGCAGGGAGGAGCAGGAGGGAGAGAGCTGCAGGGAGGAGCTGCAGGGAGGAGCAGGAGGGAGAGAGCTGCAGGGAGGAGCAGGAGGGAGAGAGCTGCAGGGAGGAGCTGCAGGGAGGAGCAGGAGGGAGAGAGCTGCAGGGAGGAGCAGGAGGGAGAGAGCTGCAGGGAGGAGCAGGAGGGAGAGAGCTGCAGGGAGGAGCAGGAGGGAGAGAGCTGCAGGGAGGAGCTGCAGGGAGGAGCAGGAGGGAGAGAGCTGCAGGGAGGAGCAGGAGGGAGAGAGCTGCAGGGAGGAGCAGGAGGGAGCTGACTCTGCAGAGCCATTTAAAGAGTTTAAACTTTCACTCCTTTTGTCTCTGCTGCTCCTTCTTTTCCTCAAACTCTGACAAAGTCCTGGACACGTTTGGACTGTTTTTCTCTGAACAGGAAGTCCTCCCGGCTCCTCCCACATTCTCCCGGCTCCTCCCACATTTCACTCATGGATGAATGGAGCTGTCGTTATGTCACATGTGCAGAAGAGATGAAGCTGGAGAACGTTTGTCTCTGGTTCACAAAATGTGACAGTCCATTACACCAAATGTGTTATGGACTGTTTCTGCTGAGGGGGCGTGTCCTGTTTCTGCTGAGGGGGCGTGTCCTGTTTCTGCTGGAGGGGGCGTGTCCTGTTTCTGCTGAGGGGGCGTGTCCTGTTTCTGCTGAGGGGGCGTGTCCTGTTTCTGCTGGAGGGGGGCGTGTCCTGTTTCTGCTGGAGGGGGGCGTGTCCTGTTTCTGCTGAGGGGGCGTGTCCTGTTTCTGCTGGAGGGGGGCGTGTCCTGTTTCTGCTGGAGGGGGGCGTGTCCTGTTTCTGCTGAGGGGGCGTGTCCTGTTTCTGCTGGAGGGGGGCGTGTCCTGTTTCTGCTGGAGGGGGGCGTGTCCTGTTTCTGCTGGAGGGGGGCGTGTCCTGTTTCTGCTGGAGGGGGCGTGTCCTGTTTCTGCTGGAGGGGGGGCGTGTCCTGTTTCTGCTGGAGGGGGGGCGTGTCCTGTTTCTGCTGGAGGGGGGCGTGTCCTGTTTCTGCTGAGGGGGGGCGTGTCCTGTTTCTGCTGAGGGGGGGCGTGTCCTGTTTCTGCTGAGGGGGGCGTGTCCTGTTTCTGCTGAGGGGGGGCGTGTCCTGTTTCTGCTGAGGGGGCGTGTCCTGTTTCTGCTGAGGGGGCGTGTCCTGTTTCTGCTGGAGGGGGCGTGTCCTGTTTCTGCTGGAGAGGGGGCGTGTCCTGTTTCTGCTGGAGGGGGCGTGTCCTGTTTCTGCTGGAGGGGGCGTGTCCTGTTTCTGCTGGAGGGGGGCGTGTCCTGTTTCTGCTGGAGGGGGCGTGTCCTGTTTCTGCTGGAGGGGGCGTGTCCTGTTTCTGCTGGAGGGGGGCGTGTCCTGTTTCTGCTGAGGGGGCGTGTCCTGTTTCTGCTGAGGGGGCGTGTCCTGTTTCTGCTGGAGGGGGCGTGTCCTGTTTCTGCTGAGGGGGGGCGTGTCCTGGGGGGGGCGTGTCCTGGAGGGGGCGTGTCCTGTTTCTGCTGGAGGGGGCGTGTCCTGTTTCTGCTGGAGGGGGGGCGTGTCCTGTTTCTGCTGGAGGGGGCGTGTCCTGTTTCTGCTGGAGGGGGCGTGTCCTTTTTCTGCTGGAGGGGGCGTGTCCTTTTTCTGCTGGAGGGGGCGTGTCCTTTTTCTGCTGGAGGGGGCGTGTCCTTTTTCTGCTGGAGTGGGCGTGTCCTTTTTCTGCTGGAGGGGGCGTGTCCTGTTTCTGCTGGAGGGGGCGTGTCCTTTTTCTGCTGGAGGGGGCGTGTCCTTTTTCTGCTGGAGGGGGCGTGTCCTTTTTCTGCTGGAGGGGGCGTGTCCTTTTTCTGCTGGAGGGGGCGTGTCCTTTTTCTGCTGGAGGGGGCGTGTCCTTTTTCTGCTGGAGGGGGGCGTGTCCTGTTTCTGCTGGAGGGGGCGTGTCCTTTTTCTGCTGGAGGGGGCGTGTCCTGTTTCTGCTGGAGGGGGCGTGGCCTGTGTTTACATGATTCTGAAAAAAACGTTTTTTATAACATTGTGTTTTGAGGTGTTGGACGAGCTCTGTCCACCTCCTGAGGGGCGGTGTCCTCCTGAGGGGCGGTGTCCTCCTGAGGGGCGGTGTCCTCCTGAGGGGCGGTGTCCTCCTGAGGGCGCGGTGTCCTCCTGCGGGGGTCATGGGTCAGCGGGTGTCATGGGTCAGCGGGGTCAGCGGGTGTCATGGGTCAGCGGGTGTCATGGGTCAGCGGGGGTCATGGGTCAGCGGGGTCATGGGTCAGCGGGGGTCATGGGTCAGCGGGGGTCATGGGTCAGCGGGGGTCATGGGTCAGCGGGGGTCATGGGTCAGCGGGGGTCATGGGTCAGCGGGGGTCATGGGTCAGCGGGGGTCATGGGTCAGCGGGGTACTTGTAGCCTAGTAGCCGAGGCAAAACTCTGTTGGTTCCTGACAATTGGTGCGTCCATTGCACTGCAGGATTGACCCATCTTGTTTTCGTGCGTCATGTATGTCATGTATGTCATGTATGTCATGTATGTCATGTATGTCATGTATGTCATGTATGTCATGTATGTCATGTATGTCATGTATGTAGCCTCGGCTGCTAGCGCGCTGCTAGTAGCACGTAAACACACCTGAAACATGGCAGATTTCGGCTAATATTGGAGTCATCCTGCCGCGGCTACAAATAGCCCTACATAATGTATTTTGCACATTTTTTGTGGCAGTAGAACAGGCTGTGAAATAGATGGGGGCCCGTAGGCCCTCAAATGGCCGGCGGGCCCCGGGTTTGAATTAGGAGGGGCCCCCCGTATCAAAATTCCTTGAAAAAAATCAAGATTTAACCAGTAATTTGTCCATATTTGGGGCATTTTCATGGCTTAAGTTTCAATTTGACAGAAATGCCACTTCACAGTATCCTCGCTTCTCATTGGCCGAGCTGTATCCGTGATCTAATTTCGATAAAAGCGGTGCATCTGATTGGCCGCTGCGTTCGGTTGTACTTGGAAATGTTTGTTCTAACTTTGCCCCAAACGTGAAATCTCTGTTGGCGACGTCAATCTACAATTCAGTCTTTTTAAAGTTGTTTGCAACAAAAGCTGTGTCAATGTAGAAGTATCCAAGGGCCCCAAGGGCCCCGCCCTTTCAGGCTGAGAAATAGATTTTCAAAGTTAGGCCCCAGCAATTTCAGGGGCCCACAAGTGCGCGGCATCGCAGCGTCATAATAACAAGATAAATGTGTTTTAAAGCTGGTTATTAGCACGTAAAACAATTTAAACACTTTTATCTTTTATTTGATATGAAGAGCACGAATACTGAATCATCTAAACCAGAGATCATGATCTTTAAAACAGTTTAATTCAATATAATCATGTTTCTTAGATACAAAATGAATACTGTTTACAGCATTTGACACAAGGAGATCTTATATGTTCTGTTCTGTTATAATAAATATTCTAGAGCTGCAGCTATCGATTCTTTTAGTAATGAACCGGTTAAAGTTTGAATGGACGATTTTTTTTGACCCAAATCTGAGTCTTATTTCCTCGTGGCGTGGACGGCCGATTAGTCCTGCCACGTGTCAATCATCAAACGCACCTGTCGCTCACCTGCAGCCGCGTGTGGCTCGTCCCACATTTCCACGTGTCTAAGCGCATTGATCTATCATAATATAGTTCCCTCAGTGTACGGGGCAAAATGAAGACGGAGAAAGACTGTTTTAGCTGTCTCATAAGACCTGGAAATCTGCGGGAGACGAGAGATGTGATTCTAGTCGCACCTGTAATAGATCCATGTGTCGCACCTGTAATAGATCCATGAGTCGCACCTGTAGTAGATCCACGAGTCGCACCTGTAGTAGATCCATGTGTCGCACCTGTAATAGATCCATGTGTCGCACCTGTAATAGATCCATGAGTCGCACCTGTAATAGATCCATGAGTCGCACCTGTAATAGATCCATGTGTCGCACCTGTAATAGATCCATGTGTCGCACCTGTAGTAGATCCATGTGTCGCACCTGTAATAGATCCATGTGTCGCACCTGTAATAGATCCATGAGTCGCACCTGTAGTAGATCCATGTGTCGCACCTGTAGTAGATCCATGTGTCGCACCTGTAGTAGATCCATGTGTCGCACCTGTAGTAGATCCATGTGTCGCACCTGTAATAGATCCATGTGTCGCACCTGTAATAGATCCATGTGTCGCACCTGTAATAGATCCATGAGTCGCACCTGTAATAGATCCATGAGTCGCACCTGTAATAGATCCATGTGTCGCACCTGTAATAGATCCATGTGTCGCACCTGTAATAGATCCATGTGTCGCACCTGTAATAGATCCATGTGTCGCACCTGTAATAGATCCATGTGTCGCACCTGTAACAGATCCATGAGTCGCACCTGTAACAGATCCATGTGTCGCACCTGTAATAGATCCATGTGTCGCACCTGTAATAGATCCATGTGTCGCACCTGTAATAGATCCATGTGTCGCACCTGTAATAGATCCATGTGTCGCACCTGTAATAGATCCATGTGTCGCACCTGTAATAGATCCATGAGTCGCACCTGTAATAGATCCATGAGTCGCACCTGTAATAGATCCATGTGTCGCACCTGTAATAGATCCATGTGTCGCACCTGTAATAGATCCATGTGTCGCACCTGTAATAGATCCATGTGTCGCACCTGTAACAGATCCATGTGTCGCACCTGTAACAGATCCATGTGTCGCACCTGTAACAGATCCATGTGTCGCACCTGTAACAGATCCATGAGTCGCACCTGTAATAGATCCACGTGTCGCACCTGTAACAGATCCACGTGTCGCACCTGTAACAGATCCACGTGTCGCACCTGTAACAGATCCATGAGTCGTGCTTCAGCTCCGTGGGAAACAAAAGCGCCACAGATTCACCTGTTTTTAATGAAATATGTAAATTAAACAAAGCATCAAAGCAATAAAATAATAAATTAAGCTTTTTTGTAATCAAATTATTCGATTAACTCGAATAATCGTTGCAGCCCTAAAATATTCTGATTCATAATCTTCTTCAGGAACAAATCAAGTGTCAGTATTGTTCAAATAGAAGCTGTGAGAGTTCTGGTCAATACCACCACCTGTCTCACCGCTCCATATACTGTCTGTCTCACCGCTCCATATACTATCTGTCTCACCGCTCCATATACTGTCTGTCTCACCGCTCCATATACTGTCTGTCTCACCGCTCCATATACTGTCTGTCTCACCGCTCCATATACTGTCTGTCTCACCGCTCCATATACTGTCTGTCTCACCGCTCCATATACTGTCTGTCTCACCGCTCCATATACTGTCTGTCTCACCGCTCCATATACTGTCTGTCTCACCGCTCCATATACTGTCTGTCTCACCGCTCCATATACTGTCTGTCTCACCGCTCCATATACTGTCTGTCTCACCGCTCCATATACTGTGTCTCACCGCTCCATATACTGTCTGTCTCACCGCTCCATATACTGTCTGTCTCACCGCTCCATATACTGTCTGTCTCACCGCTCCATATACTGTCTGTCTCACCGCTCCATATACTGTCTGTCTCACCGCTCCATATACTGTCTGTCTCACCGCTCCATATACTGTCTGTCTCACCGCTCCATATACTGTCTGTCTCACCGCTCCATATACTGTCTGTCTCACCGCTCCATATACTGTCTGTCTCACCGCTCCATATACTGTCTGTCTCACCGCTCCATATACTGTCTGTCTCACCGCTCCATATACTGTCTGTCTCACCGCTCCATATACTGTCTGTCTCACCGCTCCATATACTGTCTGTCTCACCGCTCCATATACTGTCTGTCTCACCGCTCCATATACTGTCTGTCTCACCGCTCCATATACTGTCTGTCTCACCGCTCCATATACTGTCTGTCTCACCGCTCCATATACTGTCTGTCTCACCGCTCCATATACTGTCTGTCTCACCGCTCCATATACTGTCTGTCTCACCGCTCCATATACTGTCTGTCTCACCGCTCCATATACTGTCTGTCTCACCGCTCCATATACTGTCTGTCTCACCGCTCCATATACTGTCTGTCTCACCGCTCCATATACTGTCTGTCTCACCGCTCCATATACTGTCTGTCTCACCGCTCCATATACTGTCTGTCTCACCGCTCCATATACTGTCTGTCTCACCGCTTCATATACTGTCTGTCTCACCGCTTCATATACTGTCTGTCTCACCGCTCCATATACTGTCTGTCTCACCGCTCCATATACTGTCTGTCTCACCGCTCCATATACTGTCTGTCTCACCGCTCCATATACTGTCTGTCTCACCGCTCCGTATACTGTCTGTCTCACCGCTCCGTATACTGTCTGTCTCACCGCTCCGTATACTGTTTGTCTCACCGCTCCGTATACTGTCTGTCTCACCGCTCCGTATACTGTCTGTCTCACCGCTCCGTATACTGTCTGTCTCACCGCTCCGTATACTGTCTGTCTCACCGCTCCGTATACTGTCTGTCTCACCGCTCCGTATACTGTCTTGTCTCACCGCTCCGTATACTGTCTTGTCTCACCGCTCCGTATACTGTCTGTCTCACCGCTCCGTATACTCTCTGTCTCACCGCTCCATATACTGTCTGTCTCACCGCTCCATATACTGTCTGTCTCACCGCTCCATATACTGTCTGTCTCACCGCTCCATATACTGTTTGTCTCACCGCTCCATATACTGTCTGTCTCACCGCTCCATATACTGTCTGTCTCACCGCTCCATATACTGTCTGTCTCACCGCTCCAAATACTGTCTGTCTCACCGCTCCATATACTGTCTGTCTCACCGCTCCATATACTGTCTGTCTCACCGCTCCATATACTGTTTGTCTCACCGCTCCATATACCGTCTGTCTCACCGCTCCATATACTGTCTGTCTCACCGCTCCATATACTGTCTGTCTCCTGTCTCACCGCTCCATATACTGTCTGTCTCACCGCTCCATATACTCTCTGTCTCACCGCTCCATATACTGTCTGTCTCACCGCTCCATATACTGTTTGTCTCACCGCTCCATATACTGTCTGTCTCACCGCTCCATATACTGTCTGTCTCACCGCTCCATATACTGTCTGTCTCACCGCTACTGTCTGTCTCACCGCTCCATATACTGTCTGTCCCACCGCTCCATATACTGTCTGTCTCACCGCTCCAAATACTGTCTGTCTCACCGCTCCA
Source organism: Eucyclogobius newberryi (assembly GCF_026437365.1). Lineage (NCBI taxonomy): Eukaryota > Metazoa > Chordata > Actinopteri > Gobiiformes > Gobiidae > Eucyclogobius > Eucyclogobius newberryi. Next base: position 23,804 of record NW_027315888.1, read on the forward strand.
TATACTGTCTGTCTCACCGCTCCATATACTGTCTGTCTCACCGCTCCATATACTGTCTGTCCCACCGCTCCATATACTGTCTGTCTCACCGCTCCATATACTGTCTGTCCCACCGCTCCATATACTGTCTGTCTCACCGCTCCATATACTGTCTGTCTCACCGCTCCATATACTGTCTGTCTCACCGCTCCATATACTGTCTGTCTCACCGCTCCATATACTGTCTGTCTCACCGCTCCATATACTGTCTGTCCCACCGCTCCATATACTGTCTGTCTCACCGCTCCAAATACTGTCTGTCTCACCGCTCCATATACTGTCTGTCTCACCGCTCCATATACTGTCTGTCTCACCGCTCCATATACTGTCTGTCCCACCGCTCCATATACTGTCTGTCTCACCGCTCCATATACTGTCTGTCCCACCGCTCCATATACTGTCTGTCTCACCGCTCCATATACTGTCTGTCTCACCGCTCCATATACTGTCTGTCTCACCGCTCCATATACTGTCTGTCTCACCGCTCCATATACTGTCTGTCTCACCGCTCCATATACTGTCTGTCTCACCGCTCCATATACTGTCTGTCTCACCGCTCCATATACTGTTTGTCTCACCGCTCCATATACTGTCTGTCTCACCGCTCCATATACTGTCTGTCTCACCGCTCCATATACTGTCTGTCTCACCGCTCCATATACTGTCTGTCTCACCGCTCCATATACTGTCTGTCTCACCGCTCCATATACTGTCTGTCCCACCGCTCCATATACTGTCTGTCCCACCGCTCCATATACTGTCTGTCTCACCGCTCCATATACTGTCTGTCCCACCGCTCCATATACTGTCTGTCTCACCGCTCCAAATACTGTCTGTCTCACCGCTCCATATACTGTCTGTCTCACCGCTCCATATACTGTCTGTCTCACCGCTCCATATACTGTCTGTCCCACCGCTCCATATACTGTCTGTCTCACCGCTCCATATACTGTCTGTCCCACCGCTCCATATACTGTCTGTCCCACCGCTCCATATACTGTCTGTCTCACCGCTCCATATACTGTCTGTCTCACCGCTCCATATACTGTCTGTCCCACCGCTCCATATACTGTCTGTCCCACCGCTCCATATACTGTCTGTCTCACCGCTCCATATACTGTCTGTCTCACCGCTCCATATACTGTCTGTCTCACCGCTCCATATACTGTCTGTCTCACCGCTCCATATACTGTCTGTCCCACCGCTCCATATACTGTCTGTCTCACCGCTCCATATACTGTCTGTCCCACCGCTCCATATACTGTTTGTCTCACCGCTCCATATACTGTCTGTCTCACCGCTCCATATACTGTCTGTCTCACCGCTCCATATACTGTCTGTCTCACCGCTCCATATACTGTCTGTCTCACCGCTCCATATACTGTCTGTCTCACCGCTCCATATACTGTCTGTCCCACCGCTCCATATACTGTCTGTCTCACCGCTCCATATACTGTCTGTCTCACCGCTCCATATACTGTCTGTCTCACCGCTCCATATACTGTCTGTCTCACCGCTCCATATACTGTCTGTCTCACCGCTCCATATACTGTCTGTCTCACCGCTCCATTTGACGCTCGCCAACCTAGATTTCACTTTTGGTGCAAAATTAGTCCGGGCATTTCCGAGTACACCCTACGGGCCCCGGGGCCCTGTCTATTTTGCAGCCTGGTGTGCGTGTACTGTGTATCTGTGTACCGTGTGTTTGTATCCGTGTACCCCTGCGCGTGTACCGTGTATTGGATTAAAGCAACGATTTGCTTTTTGGTTTCCATGGAAACGCCCTGACTGAGACCGCTCCGCAGGACCGGATCTGGACTTGTAAAAACGTTTCGGTTCAGGTCCAAAAGAAACGAAACCCGGTGATTCGGTTCTGGACTCATAACAAATCTAGCTCTCACATTCTATATCCTTTACGTTCTAGAATCTAAACCATCTTAAAACTTCCATAAATCGCCAAATTTGCGTTGGAAAAGACGTAAACTCTGACATGGCTGTCACTGGCCCGGAGCATCAGCGACGCACGAGTCTTCACCGCCGCAGAAGTTGAAGCCGGCGAAATTAGACGCGAGACCGAACACTGAGGCGGCTGTAAGATCAAGGGCTTTATTTGAAGCGTTTCAAGCCGCCGCTTGTGCCGCTTGTGCCGCTTGTGCCGCTCCGTGAGTTAACTTAAGACATTGTTAAAGGAGCAGGTTGTGCTCTGGTTTGGGTGTAAATATTGTAACTTCTCGCTCAGGTCAGTGAGGCTGGTTTAATGTCACAAGTTGTCACTTTATTTCTTGAACAGAGTTGGTTACTGTTGGCCGTAACCATGGTGATGGAACAGGAACATCAGAAACCACCTGGTCTCCTGAGCCGCTCTTAGCTCCGCCCCAGAGACCACACACACACACTAGAGACTAGAGACACTACAATATGAATGAAATAACTGTTATGTTGTGATGTAGCATTTATTTAGGTGGGTTAATGTGCAATATACATATTTATACATCTAAGTAAATACTAAGTCAAAGTAATATTGTTTTAATTGCTGGATTAATTCATTGGAGCTTATATTTTGTAATAGTATTTGTATTCTACAGTTGTTAAATATGGTCTTGTGTTTAATGCTGTTAATATGATGTATTGTGTAAAATATTGTCATTTTTTTGATACTGCTAAAGTTGATTGATTTATAGTGATTCTAGTCGAGTTATGAGGTTTTTACATGACTTTGATGCCAATGGATCTGAAAATTAAAGAGTGTAAATGTATCTAAAGCATTAAACTTCATGTGTGGGAAACAGCCCAGTCAAACCAGTAACACACTTACACACCAGTAACACACTTACACACCAGTAACACACTTACACACCAGTAACACACCTACACACCAGTAACACACTTACACACCAGTAACACACTTACACACCAGTAACACACTTACACACCAGTAACACACCTACACACCAGTAACACACTTACACACCAGTAACACACTTACACACCAGTAACACACTTACACACCAGTAACACACCTACACACCAGTAACACACTTACACACCAGTAACACACTTACACACCAGTAACACACTTACACACCAGTAACACACCAGTAACACACTTACACACCAGTAACACACTTACACACCAGTAACACACTTACACACCAGTAACACACTTACACACCAGTAACACACTTACACACCAGTAACACACACCAGTAACACACTTACACACCAGTAACACACTTACACACCAGTAACACACCTACACACCAGTAACACACCTACACACCAGTAACACACCTACACACCAGTAACACACCTACACCTACACACCAGTAACACACCTACACACCAGTAACACACTTACACACCAGTAACACACTTACACACCAGTAACACACTTACACACCAGTAACACACTTACACACCAGTAACACACTTACACACCAGTTACACACCAGTAACACACTTACACACCAGTAACACACTTACACACCAGTAACACACTTACACACCAGTAACACACTTACACACCAGTAACACACTTAGACACCAGTAACACACTTACACACACAGTAACACACTTACACACCAGTAACACACTTACACACCAGTAACACACTTACACACCAGTAACACACTTACACACCAGTAACACACTTACACACCAGTAACACACTTACACACCAGTAACACACCTACACACCAGTAACACACTTACACACCAGTAACACACTTACACACCAGTAACACACTTACACACCAGTAACACACTTACACACCAGTAACACACCTACACACCAGTAACACACCTACACACCAGTAACACACTTACACACCAGTAACACACTTACACACCAGTAACACACTTACACACCAGTAACACACCTACACACCAGTAACACACCTACACACCAGTAACACACTTACACACCAGTAACACACTTACACACCAGTAACACACTTACACACCAGTAACACACTTACACACCAGTAACACACTTACACACCAGTAACACACTTACACACACAGTAACACACTTACACACCAGTATCACACTTACACACACAGTAACACACTTACACACCAGTAACACACTTACACACCAGTAACACACCTACACACCAGTAACACACTTACACACCAGTAACACACTTACACACCAGTAACACACTTACACACCAGTAACACACTTACACACCAGTAACACACTTACACACCAGTAACACACCTACACACCAGTAACACACTTACACACCAGTAACACACTTACACACCAGTAACACACTTACACACCAGTAACACACTTACACACCAGTAACACACTTACACACCAGTAACACACCTACACACCAGTAACACACCTACACACCAGTAACACACTTACACACCAGTAACACACCTACACACCAGTAACACACTCGACTTGCTCTTGTTCCTCAAGTGTCTGAACTGTTAAGTTATAGTTAAGCTGCTTGTGATTTGTAAATTGTATTTTCTGTTAAAAACAGTGAATAAATCAGACAAGTTGACTTTATTTCACTGTAGTTAATCCTTGTGTTTGACAGTCGTCCTTGTTCAAGTGTCTAGTGTTCTGTAAAAATGGCCTGTGTTCAGGTCCCGACTCATTAGATCCGGACCTGAACCTGAACGTAGCTTTAGCGCTGCATCCCGGACTGAGAACACCTTCTTCTTGTGTTCAGAGATGGCCACTGATCATGTGAACGGGAACGGCACCGAGGAGCCCATGGAAGCCTCCTCCTCGTCCACCCAGCGCTCCGAGAGCTACCCCGCCCTGCTGGAGGCGGGGCTCCCAGAGGCGGTGGCGGAGAAGCTGGATGACCTTTACGTGGCAGGTCTGGTGGCTCATAGCGACCTGGACGAGCGCGCCATCGAGGCTCTGAAGGAGTTTAACGAAGAAGGAGCGCTGCAAGTCCTGCTGCAGTTCAAGGAGAGCGACCTTTCACACGTGCAGGTCAGTGAGCGCCTAAAACACCACGCAAGAGGCTCATTTACACACGTGCAGGTCAGTGAGCGCCTAAAACGCCACGCAAGAGGCTCATTTACACACGTGCAGGTCATTTACACACGTACAGGTCATTTACACACGTACAGGTCATTTACACACGTACAGGTCACTTACACACGTACAGGTCACTTACACACGTACAGGTCACTTACACACGTACAGGTCATTTACACACGTACAGGTCACTTACACACGTACAGGTCACTTACACACGTACAGGTCACTTACACACGTACAGGTACAGGTCATTTACACACGTACAGGTCAGTGTGAGTCCGTCTTAAACCTCATGTTCCGTCTGTAGAACAAAAGTGCCTTCCTGTGTGGCGTGATGAAGACGTTCCGACAGAGGGAGAAGAGCGGGACAAAGGTCTCGGACACAAACAAAGGTCCAGACGAGGCAAAGATCAAGGAGCTGCTGGACCGGACCGGCTACACTCTGGACGTGACGACGGGTCAGAGGAAGTACGGCGGTCCACCACCCGAGAGCGTGTACGCGTGTGCACAGCCGCCTGCAGGGACGGAGGTGAGGTCACCACACAAGGTCATGCAGCACTAAAACTGGGCTGAACAATGACGGGGGACAGAACAATGACGGGGGACAGAACAATGACGGGGGACAGAACAGTGACGGGGGACAGAACAGTGACGGGGGACAGAACAGTGACGGGGGACAGAACAATGACGGGGCGGCAGGACAATGACGGGGGACAGAACAATGACGGGGGACAGAACAATGACGGGGGACAGAACAGTGACGGGGGACAGAACAGTGACGGGGACAGAACAGTGACGGGGGACAGAACAGTGACGGGGGACAGAACAGTGACGGGGCGGCAGGACAATGACGGGGGACAGAACAATGACGGGGACAGAACAATGACGGGGGACAGAACAGTGACGGGGGACAGAACAGTGACGGGGGACAGAACAGTGACGGGGGACAGAACAATGTGACGGGGGACAGAACAATGTGACGGGGGACAGAACAATGTGACGGGGGACAGAACAATGTGACGGGGGGACAGAACAATGTGACGGGGGACAGAACAATGACGGGGCGGCAGGACAATGACGGGGGACAGAACAATGACGGGGGACAGAACAATGACGGGGCGGCAGGACAATGACGGGAGACACCTTTGACCCTTCGTAGGTCTGTGTAGAAGTGTGTAGTGTCTGTAGAAGTGTGTGTGTGTGTGTGTAGAAGTGTGTGTGTGTGTGTGTGTAGAAGTGTGTGTGTGTAGAAGTGTGTGTGTGTGTGTAGAAGTGTGTGTGTGTAGAAGTGTGTGTGTGTGTGTGTGTGTGTGTAGAAGTGTGTGTGTGTAGAAGTGTGTGTGTGTGTGTGTGTGTAGAAGTGTGTAGTGTAGAAGTGTGTGTGTGTAGAAGTGTGTGTGTGTGTGTGTAGAAGTGTGTGTCTGTAGAAGTGTGTGTCTGTAGAAGTGTGTGTGTGTGTGTAGAAGTGTGTCTGTAGAAGTGTGTGTGTAGAAGTGTGTGTGTGTGTAGAAGTGTGTCTGTAGAAGTGTGTCTGTAGAAGTGTGTGTGTGTAGAAGTGTGTGTCTGTAGAAGTGTGTGTCTGTAGAAGTGTGTGTCTGTAGAAGTGTGTGTCTGTAGAAGTGTGTGTCTGTAGAAGTGTGTGTCTGTAGAAGTGTGTGTCTGTAGAAGTGTGTGTGTGTAGAAGTGTGTGTGTGTAGAAGTGTGTGTCTGTAGAAGTGTGTGTGTGTGTGTGTAGAAGTGTGTGTGTGTAGAAGTGTGTGTGTGTAGAAGTGTGTGTGTGTGTAGAAGTGTGTGTGTGTGTAGAAGTGTGTGTCTGTAGAAGTGTGTCTGTGTCTGAAGTTCAGGCCTTTGTCTGCTTCTGCTGCAGATTTTCGTGGGGAAGATTCCTCGGGACCTGTTCGAGGACGAGCTGGTTCCTCTGTTTGAAAAGGCCGGTCCGATCTGGGACATGCGGCTCATGATGATGCCTCTGAGCGGAATCAACCGCGGCTACGCCTTTGTCACCTTCTGCTCCAAGGAGGCCGCCATGGAGGCCGTCAGACTGGTGAGAGAAAGATTACTCCCCTTAAAGTTCTGCTTCATAAGCCTTGATGAACATCTCAGTCAGAGGTTATAAAGGTCATGACTTTGTTTATTGTCTTGGTTATAATAACTCTATGTGTAAAAACCTATAAAAGTCCTGTTTCTCTTAACATATCAAAGCTTTTCATCTGAACATCTGTTTAGTTTGTATGTTCTGATCAGCTCCTTCCATGTTGCGAGCACAGATTTGACCCAGGGATTCTTCACTTCCTCCGTCAGACTCAAGCGTCTGTCATCTGCAGTAAAACCTGTACAGGAACTTCCGGCACCACAAGACTCTCAGTATAAGACCTGTACAGGAACCTCAGGCACCACAAGACTCTCAGTAGAAGACCTGTACAGGAACCTCAGGCACCACATGACTCTCAGTATAAGACCTGTACAGGAACCTCAGGCACCACATGACTCTCAGTATAAGACCTGTACAGGAACTTCCGGCACCACATGACTCAGTATAAGACCTGTACAGGAACCTCAGGCACCACATTACTCTCAGTATAAGACCTGTACAGGAACCTCAGGCACCACATGACTCTCAGTATAAGACCTGTACAGGAACCAGCGGCACCACATGACTCTCAGTATAAGACCTGTACAGGAACCTCAGGCACCACATGACTCTCAGTATAAGACCTGTACAGGAACTTCCGGCACCACATGACTCAGTATAAGACCTGTACAGGAACCTCAGGCACCACATGACTCTCAGTATAAGACCTGTACAGGAACCAGCGGCACCACATGACTCTCAGTATAAGACCTGTACAGGAACCAGCGGCACCACATGACTCTCAGTATAAGACCTGTACAGGAACCCCCGGCACCACATGACTCTCAGTATAAGACCTGTACCTGGGGTCGGAGCTCGGTGGGTCGGAGCTCGGTGGGTCGGAGCTCGGTGGGCGGAGCTCAGGGGGGCGGAGCTCATGGGGGCGGAGCTCAGGGTTCTGGCGTTATGTTGTAGTTGACGTGCTTTTGTCGTGTGGCGAATGAAGACGGCGTAAACAAAGGTTTAAACAGACTTGACAAAGTCCTGTAGGAACTGAATCATCCACAATCTGCAGCAGGTCTTGGATCAGCTGAGATGTGAGTCCAGCTTATCACAGTTTGCTGCATGTCCTTCCCTCTCTCATCCCCATTTCACACTACTGTTAAACCCTGTGAGTCCACCTAACCGCTTTTGTCTCTTGTCTCAGTACAACAACTACGAGATCCGCCCGGGAAAACACATCGGCGTCTGCATCTCTGTGGCCAACAACCGTCTGTTTGTGGGTTCAATTCCCAAGAGCAAGACAAAGGAGCAGATCCAGGAGGAGTTCGCCAAAGTCACAGGTGATGCTTTCAGAGTTTACATTCAGCTGAAAGTGCAGTGTCTTGACTGTGTTTCTGCTGGTGTCCACCAGAGGGCCTGACGGACGTGATCCTGTACCATCAGCCCGACGACAAGAAGAAGAACCGCGGCTTCTGTTTCCTGGAGTTTGAGGACCACAAATCTGCGGCGCAGGCTCGACGCAGACTCATGAGCGGGAAAGTCAAAGTTTGGAACAACGTGACTGTGACGGTGGAGTGGGCCGACCCCATCGAGGACCCCGATCCCGAGGTCATGGCCAAGGTCAGGGCGTAGACACACGCACGCACACAGAGTACTAACCGGAACCAAACCTTTAGAACCCACAGGCGGGTGGGGGGGGCTGCACACTTAAGCGTCAGTTCTGTCTGTCCAAAACACGCTAAATCTACTGTTACACGCTCCTGCGCGCCGCGTCCCCTCCCTCTCCTCACGTGGTGCGTTTTAGGCAAAACATCTTTTGAAATTGAAATTATATTTATATTCATACACCGTCCGCCTGTGCAATATTTCATTAAAAAATCCGTAAACCAAGTAATAAAATGGCGGCCTAATGCTGCACTGACATAAGTCATAAGTGTGTCAAGACATTTACAGATGGACTGATGTCAACTTTTATTCATTCATTCTCTACCTACCGCTTGTTCCCTTTCGGGGTTGCGGGGGACTGGAGCCTATCCCAGTGACTTTGGGCCTTAGACGGGGTACACCCTGGACAGGGAGGAGCCCGAGAACCCATGGTAACACGGAGAGAACATGCAGACTCCACCCAGAGAGATCATGTGATGTTTGTCTGGTCCGGGAATCGAACCCATGATCTCCTTCTTGGGAGGCTAGCCGCCTTTGCCACCGTGCACCGGTCAACTTTTAATTCAGTTCCACTTTTAATATCAGCTGATCATTGTTTACATTACCCTATATGTGACGCCCAAGTTTCTAGAATAAGTTAAATTGGCTGTAAAATAAAATGGACCCAAGCTTTGATCAATCTGTTAAGTCCCAGTTTGCTCTGGCAACGCCTAACCCTTTGCCCCGACTTTGGTCCCGCTTTGGTCCCCCTTTGCCCCGACTTTGGTCCCGCTTTGGTCCCCCTTTGCCCCGACTTTGGTCCCGCTTTGGTCCCCCTTTGCCCCGACTTTGGTCCCGCTTTTCCCTCTGTTTATGGAATGTGAGGGTTGAACTGAACTCGCTTGTCGTTTCCAGGTGAAGGTGCTCTTCGTGAGGAACCTGGCGAATGACGTGACTGAAGAGGCTTTGGAGACGGCCTTCGGTGAGTTCGGGAAACTGGAGCGAGTTAAGAAGCTCAAAGACTACGCCTTCATCCACTTTGAGGAGCGCGACGGAGCTGTGAAGGTGCAGAGTGTTTTCTTCAGGGTTCTGGGCCTAAACTGTTCTGAGATTCTTGTTTTAACAGCATTTTGTGTCTTTGGTTCAGGCGCTGGAGGAGATGAACGGGAAGGAGCTGGAAGGAGAACAGATCGAGATCGTGTTCGCCAAACCTCCAGATCAGAAGAGAAAAGAGCGTAAGGCCCAGAGACAAGCAGCCAAGACCCAGATGTGAGTTCAGACCGGACAAACTGTAAATATGTGCTGCACATGTGTACCGAGACCCAGAGAGCGCTGCCATGACGACGGACTCACGGCGACGGACCCACGGCGACGGACTGTAGTGAGGCCCACACGTGAGGCCGCTCTAGTGCATCTGAGGACTGTAACGTGACTAAACATGTATGTAACGTGTAGTGAGGCCCACACGTGAGGCCGCTCTAGTGCATCTGAGGACTGTAACGTGACTAAACATGTATGTAACGTGTAGTGAGGCCCACACGTGAGGCCGCTCTAGTGCATCTGAGGACTGTAACGTGACTAAACATGTATGTAACGTGTAGTGAGGCCCACACGTGAGGCCGCTCTAGTGCATCTGAGGACTGTAACGTGACTAAACATGTATGTAACGTGTAGTGAGGCCCACACGTGAGGCCGCTCTAGTGCATCTGAGGACTGTAACGTGACTAAACATGTATGTAACGTGTAGTGAGGCCCACACGTGAGGCCGCTCTAGTGCATCTGAGGACTGTAACGTGACTAAACATGTATGTAACGTGTAGTGAGGCCCACACGTGAGGCCGCTCTAGTGCATCTGAGGACTGTAACGTGACTAAACATGTATGTAACGTGTAGTGAGGCCCACACGTGAGGCCGCTCTAGTGCATCTGAGGACTGTAACGTGACTAAACATGTATGTAACGTGTAGTGAGGCCCACACGTGAGGCCGCTCTAGTGCATCTGAGGACTGTAACGTGACTAAACATGTATGTAACGTGTAGTGAGGCCCACACGTGAGGCCGCTCTAGTGCATCTGAGGACTGTAACGTGACTAAACATGTATGTAACGTGTAGTGAGGCCCACACGTGAGGCCGCTCTAGTGCATCTGAGGACTGTAACGTGACTAAACATGTATGTAACGTGTAGTGAGGCCCACACGTGAGGCCGCTCTAGTGCATCTGAGGACTGTAACGTGACTAAACATGTATGTAACGTGTAGTGAGGCCCACACGTGAGGCCGCTCTAGTGCATCTGAGGACTGTAACGTGACTAAACATGTATGTAACGTGTAGTGAGGCCCACACGTGAGGCCGCTCTAGTGCATCTGAGGACTGTAACGTGACTAAACATGTATGTAACGTGTAGTGAGGCCCACACGTGAGGCCGCTCTAGTGCATCTGAGGACTGTAACGTGACTAAACATGTATGTAACGTGTAGTGAGGCCCACACGTGAGGCCGCTCTAGTGCATCTGAGGACTGTAACGTGACTAAACATGTATGTAACGTGTAGTGAGGCCCACACGTGAGGCCGCTCTAGTGCATCTGAGGACTGTAACGTGACTAAACATGTATGTAACGTGTAGTGAGGCCCACACGTGAGGCCGCTCTAGTGCATCTGAGGACTGTAACGTGACTAAACATGTATGTAACGTGTAGTGAGGCCCACACGTGAGGCCGCTCTAGTGCATCTGAGGACTGTAACGTGACTAAACATGTATGTAACGTGTAGTGAGGCCCACACGTGAGGCCGCTCTAGTGCATCTGAGGACTGTAACGTGACTAAACATGTATGTAACGTGTAGTGAGGCCCACACGTGAGGCCGCTCTAGTGCATCTGAGGACTGTAACGTGACTAAACATGTATGTAACGTGTAGTGAGGCCCACACGTGAGGCCGCTCTAGTGCATCTGAGGACTGTAACGTGACTAAACATGTATGTAACGTGTAGTGAGGCCCACACGTGAGGCCGCTCTAGTGCATCTGAGGACTGTAACGTGACTAAACATGTATGTAACGTGTAGTGAGGCCCACACGTGAGGCCGCTCTAGTGCATCTGAGGACTGTAACGTGACTAAACATGTATGTAACGTGTAGTGAGGCCCACACGTGAGGCCGCTCTAGTGCATCTGAGGACTGTAACGTGACTAAACATGTATGTAACGTGTAGTGAGGCCCACACGTGAGGCCGCTCTAGTGCATCTGAGGACTGTAACGTGACTAAACATGTATGTAACGTGTAGTGAGGCCCACACGTGAGGCCGCTCTAGTGCATCTGAGGACTGTAACGTGACTAAACATGTATGTAACGTGTAGTGAGGCCCACACGTGAGGCCGCTCTAGTGCATCTGAGGACTGTAACGTGACTAAACATGTATGTAACGTGTAGTGAGGCCCACACGTGAGGCCGCTCTAGTGCATCTGAGGACTGTAACGTGACTAAACATGTATGTAACGTGTAGTGAGGCCCACACGTGAGGCCGCTCTAGTGCATCTGAGGACTGTAACGTGACTAAACATGTATGTAACGTGTAGTGAGGCCCACACGTGAGGCCGCTCTAGTGCATCTGAGGACTGTAACGTGACTAAACATGTATGTAACGTGTAGTGAGGCCCACACGTGAGGCCGCTCTAGTGCATCTGAGGACTGTAACGTGACTAAACATGTATGTAACGTGTAGTGAGGCCCACACGTGAGGCCGCTCTAGTGCATCTGAGGACTGTAACGTGACTAAACATGTATGTAACGTGTAGTGAGGCCCACACGTGAGGCCGCTCTAGTGCATCTGAGGACTGTAACGTGACTAAACATGTATGTAACGTGTAGTGAGGCCCACACGTGAGGCCGCTCTAGTGCATCTGAGGACTGTAACGTGACTAAACATGTATGTAACGTGTAGTGAGGCCCACACGTGAGGCCGCTCTAGTGCATCTGAGGACTGTAACGTGACTAAACATGTATGTAACGTGTAGTGAGGCCCACACGTGAGGCCGCTCTAGTGCATCTGAGGACTGTAACGTGACTAAACATGTATGTAACGTGTAGTGAGGCCCACACGTGAGGCCGCTCTAGTGCATCTGAGGACTGTAACGTGACTAAACATGTATGTAACGTGTAGTGAGGCCCACACGTGAGGCCGCTCTAGTGCATCTGAGGACTGTAACGTGACTAAACATGTATGTAACGTGTAGTGAGGCCCACACGTGAGGCCGCTCTAGTGCATCTGAGGACTGTAACGTGACTAAACATGTATGTAACGTGTAGTGAGGCCCACACGTGAGGCCGCTCTAGTGCATCTGAGGACTGTAACGTGACTAAACATGTATGTAACGTGTAGTGAGGCCCACACGTGAGGCCGCTCTAGTGCATCTGAGGACTGTAACGTGACTAAACATGTATGTAACGTGTAGTGACGCCGCTCTTAACCTCTTCCCATCCTCCTGAGGCCGGTGCATTTTCTATATCTCAAATATTCTCTTACATCATCACTTTTATTTCCTGGTCAATACCATAAGTTATACATCATTTTAAAGATTATTTTCTCAACAAAACAAATATTTCATTGATTTACATTGAATAATTTGCCCCAAGAAGCAATTGCCAATAGTTTGTGAGAAAGTCTCAACTTTTACAAACTCATGTCCTGTTTGTGTTTATGACGGAGGAAACGGCTTTAATTCTGTTCATCCTTGTGCTCAGTCTGTCCGTAAAGAACCATTGAACAACAATATACACTTGTGTTTTTACTGAAGTTTTCACATTTCCAGATATTGTCAAGTAAACAAACTTTTCCTCGTTTGACCTATAAGATGGTGTTTGGCATCGATCTCTTCCTCAGACTGTTTCCTACAGAATGAGACCGTCCACTCCCGGGTTTGTTCTCTACAGCCTCTGGAGGAAAAAAATGCGGCGGTTCCGACGCGCGAAGCTAACGTGTTTGTAGCCACATAGCTAACGTCAGCAGTGACTGAGCGGACTTTGATTGACTTATTATTCTAGCCAATAAAAATAGCTTTCGAAAGAGGGGCGGGACTTAGGGGTCCCACACACAGAATCCTCTAATTCTCCTGCGTAACTGTAAAGAGAAGAGGGGACTAGAATTTGCGCGTAACGTTTTCTGATTTTATTAGCCTTTTGAACGCGCATTTTGTTAAATATATGTATTATATCAATACAAAAATAGAATAAAAATATTTTTATTTTTATTTTTAACCTCTATATGGGAAATTCATGGTTAAACTCATATTTACACATTTTCACATACATTGTTTTTAGCAGTTATAATAGGTATTAGTGGCCTACAAAACATCTAAATGTATGTTTTATGATCATAGAGGAGCTAAAATTGTAATAAAACAGTTTGGCACATATTTGGATCACTTGTTCCCAATATACTTTTTGATACAAAAAGGTCAAAGCACCAAAATGCTTCTGTTCTAGAGATCTGAAACTTGACACAGTTGTTGTCATGACAACAGCATGTGCAGTGAACAGCATAAACACAATGAAGTATGTCCTGCTCAGGACCTTTACAAATGGACAATATTCAGGCGAGACTAAAAAAGGATGTTTTGTTCATGTTTGTGCTTCTGTGGTGTAAGTTCTGAAGCCCTGACAGTGTCATAGTGTCATGTGCACATCTGCAGAAACTAGAAGGCCTAAGCTTTCTAATGATGCATCACACTCACATGTGGAACATAAGATCCTCTCTGACCAGTGTGCACAGGTCTGACCAGTGTGCACAGGTCTGACCAGTGTGCACAGGTCTGACCAGTGTGCACAGGTCTGACCAGTGTGCACAGGTCTGACCAGTGTGCACAGGTCTGACCAGTGTGCACAGGTCTGACCAGTGTGCACAGGTCTGACCAGTGTGCACAGGTCTGACCAGTGTGCACAGGTCCAAAGAGGCGGGTGGAAACAGGTTAAAGGAGAAGCCGGTTTGTGACTGAATTTACAGAATGTCTTAAATGTTAAACTTTGTTCTGTTTCTCAGGTACGACGACTTCTACTATTACCCTCCTCCGCACCACATGACTCCCCCTGCTCGTGGGCGTGGTCGCGGCGGTAACCGTGGCGGTTACGGTTACCCTCAGGACTTCTACGGTTATGACGACTATGATTACTACTACAGCGACTACCACAGCGGTTACCGCGGCTATGACGACTACTCTTACGGCTACGAAGACTTCCAGTCTCCGCCCAGAGGCCGCGGCGCACGCTCTAGGGGAGGATCCTCGCCAGCGAGGGGGCGGGGCATCGCGCCAGGAGCTCCCAGAGCCAGGGCGGGCTTCCAGCAGCGAGGGGCGGGGCTGCGGGGCAGGGGAGCCCCGCGCGGACTGCCCCCCAGAGGCCGAGGCGCGGTACGTGGTGTGCGCGGCGCTCGTGGTGCGAATGTGGCCGGAAAACGCAAAGCCGATGGCTACAACCAGCCAGATTCCAAACGGCGGCAGACAAATGCTCAGAACTGGGGCTCTCAGCCCATCGCCCAGCAACCGCTGCATGGCGAGCACGGTAACTATTCCGGATACAAATCCGACCAGCAGGAGTTCTATCAGGACTCTTTCGGGCAGCAGTGGAAGTGACAGGGCCAGGCCCATGTACATATTTTAATATGGACTCCACCTGCCGAACTGCTCCTCATTTTACTTTGCTTTTTTAAAATGGCCTTTTCCACAAGTCCAATTTTTAGCGGGAGTATGTGCTGGCTGAGTGTCGGCTCTAGTGTATGTTTTTACATGGTTCATGTTGAGTAACAGCATTGTCCTTCTGTATTTAAAAAAGTGTGATGTTTAAACGTGGACCTGGAGGTCCTTCGGGCTTTACATTGGCTTGTATTCTTTGCTGTCTGTTGCTTAAATAAACTACACGCACACGTGTGCAAAACTCAAATTGTGTTCAAATTCCTGTTTGGCTTCTTCAAATTCCTCAAATTCTCCTGGAGTGTCCTGCATGTGTCCTCTGCAGTGTGCACTGCATGTGTCCTCTGCAGAGTGCACTGCATGTGTCCTCTGCAGTGTGTCCTGCATGTGTCCTCTGCAGTGTGCACTGCATGTGTCCTCTGCAGTGTGCACTGCATGTGTCCTCTGCAGAGTGCACTGCATGTGTCCTCTGCAGAGTGCACTGCATGTGTCCTCTGCAGAGTGCACTGCATGTGTCCTCTGCAGAGTGCACTGCATGTGTCCTCTGCAGAGTGCACTGCATGTGTCCTCTGCAGAGTGCACTGCATGTGTCCTCTGCAGAGTGCACTGCATGTGTCCTCTGCAGTGTGTCCTGCATGTGTCCTCTGCAGAGTGCACTGCATGTGTCCTCTGCAGTGTGCACTGCATGTGTCCTCTGCAGCGTGCACTGCATGTGTCCTCTGCAGTGTGCACTGCATGTGTCCTCTGCAGCGTGCACTGCATGTGTCCTCTGCAGTGTGTCCTGCATGTGTCCTCTGCAGTGTCCATCTGTCCATCAAAACCAGACAGAGCATTTGGTCCCAAACGATCGAGTTGTAGTCGCTTTAGTTTGAGTTCCAGAAGATGAGCCAGAACTGGACTAATCTGCATGTTTCATCCCCATAACTGTCCTGCAGCTGTTCTCGGACGCTCACGGGGTTAAAACACTCTTCTAAAGGGTTTAAGACTCCTCTAAAGGGTTTAAGACTCCTCTAAAGGGTTTAAGACTCTCCTAAAGGGTTTAAGACTCTCCTAAAGGGTTTAAGACTCCCCTAAAGGGTTTAAGACTCCTCTAAAGGGTTTAAGACTCCTCTAAAGGGTTTAAGACTCTCCTAAAGGGTTTAAGACTCCTCTAAAGGGTTTAAGACTCTCCTAAAGGGTTTAAGACTCTCCTAAAGTGTTTCCTGAACCTTTCATTTGAGAGTCAAATATTCATCATTGAAACATTATTTTTGGAGGAATGAAAGTGATTTCGAGCGTCTGAGAACATCTGCTTCTGCTTCTGCTTCTGCATGTTCTGCTCTGTGATCTCTCCTCCTGCCCTTCTCCTCCTGCCCTTCTCCTCCTGCTCTTCTCCTCCTGCTCTTCTCCTCCTGCTCTTCTCCTCCTGCCCTTCTCCTCCTGCTCTTCTCCTCCTGCTCTTCTCCTCCTGCTCTTCTCCTCCTGCTCTTCTCCTCCTGCTCTTCTCCTCCTGCCCTTCTCCTCCTGCCCTTCTCCTCCTGCTCTTCTCCTCCTGCCCTTCTCCTCCTGCCCTTCTCCTCCTGCTCTTCTCCTCCTGCCCTTCTCCTCCTGCTCTTCTCCTGCTCCTGCTCTTCTCCTGCTCCTGCTCTTCTCCTCCTGCCCTTCTCCTCCTGCCCTTCTCCTCCTGCTCTTCTCCTCCTGCTCTTCTCCTCCTGCCCTTCTCCTCCTGCTCTTCTCCTCCTGCTCTTCTCCTCCTGCTCTTCTCCTCCTGCTCTTCTCCTCCTGCTCTTCTCCTCCTGCTCTTCTCCTCCTGCCCTTCTCCTCCTGCCCTTCTCCTCCTGCTCTTCTCCTCCTGCCCTTCTCCTCCTGCCCTTCTCCTCCTGCTCTTCTCCTCCTGCCCTTCTCCTCCTGCTCTTCTCCTGCTCCTGCTCTTCTCCTGCTCCTGCTCTTCTCCTCCTGCCCTTCTCCTCCTGCCCTTCTCCTCCTGCTCTTCTCCTCCTGCCCTTCTCCTCCTGCCCTTCTCCTCCTGCTCTTCTCCTGCTCCTCCTGTTCCTCTTCTCCTCCTGCTCCTCTCTTCCTCCTGCTCTTCTCCTCCTGCTCTTCTCCTCCTGCCCTTCTCCTCCTGCTCTTCTCCTCCTGCCCTTCTCCTCCTGCTCTTCTCCTCCTGCTCTTCTCCTCCTGCCCTTCTCCTCCTGCTCTTCTCCTCCTGCTCTTCTCCTCCTGCTCTTCTCCTCCTGCCCTTCTCCTCCTGCTCTTCTCCTCCTGCTCTTCTCCTCCTGCTCTTCTCCTCCTGCTCTTCTCCTCCTGCTCTTCTCCTCCTGCCCTTCTCCTCCTGCCCTTCTCCTCCTGCTCTTCTCCTCCTGCCCTTCTCCTCCTGCCCTTCTCCTCCTGCCCTTCTGCTCTTCTCATCTCCTCCTGCTCCTTCTCCTCCTGCTCTTCTCCTCCTGCTCCTCTCTTCCTCCTGCTCTTCTCCTGCTCCTCCTTCTGCTCCTGCTCCTCCTCCTGCTCCTCTCTTGCTCCTCCTGCTCCTCCTCCTGCTCCTCTGCATGTTCTGCTCCTTCTGTCTTTGCTCTCGTGTTGGTCGTTGTTCTAATTGTGTGTTTTGTCACTGGCTATAGCAGGACTCGGCTGTGCCCTCCTCCTGCCCTGAAGACTCCTCATGAAGCTCCTCCTCCACGTGGCTCCTCCCACACCGGCACGCTATTGGACCAGGGGTAAGGTCACCTGACTCCGCGGGCCAAAGGGAGACGAGCGTCGGCCCCCGGCGAGCGCTCCTTTACGGTCGCTCTACCTCAGTGAAGTGCGTCCCAAACGTGGCAGAGTGGTTAGCCCTCACCCCACAGCGGGAGGGTTTTGGGTTCGAGTCCCAGAGTTTATCGTCTGCTCCAAAAACATGTCCGATAGTTCTGAGTCTGGAGCTTTTATCCCGAAGCCTCAATGAAACACGTCAGCTTCACGTTTACGCCGTTATGTGTTTAAACGTGTTTAAAGTCTGTTCAGACTCTAATCCAACTAAGTTGAATAAAATGATTAAATCAGTTAAATTTGTGACTTGTTTTTTCTCAGTTGAAGAACAAAAGTGTCTCGTTTGTAGCTGGTTCCCTGAGGTTAACCACTCTGCCACTGCTTCACCTGGAGCTGTCCCTGGTTCTGAACATTTCACTCAAACCATCCAAACGTCTTCCAGTCCTCAGTGTGAACCGCCCGGGTGGCTCGGGGGGTGGGTCGGGTTTGACCGGCCCGGGTGGCTCGGGGGGTGGGTCGGGTTTGACCGGCCCGGGTGGGTCGGGTTTGACCGGCCCGGGTGGCTCGGGGGGTGGGTCGGGTTTGACCGGCCCGGGTGGGTCGGGTTTGACTGAACCTAGTCTGAGAGAAACACGTCCAGTTAGAAAAGTATTTTCAACAAAACAAGAAGGACTTTCAGATGTCATAAGCATTTACTGCGTTTCACTTTGAGCTGAAGCGTCTCAAGTTTGACCTTTATAACTTTGAGAGAATTCAAGATGAAATCGGCTTCGAGAGTTTCACAAATGAGTCGTAACTTTGACTCCTGAGACGAACTGGGATGGATCTGGATCTGGTCTTGGATCTGGATCTGGATCTGGTCCTTGATCTGGTCCTTGATCTGGTCCTTGATCTGGTCCTGGATCTGGACCTGGATCTGGATCTGGTCCTGGATCTGGTCCTTGATCTGGTCCTTGATCTGGTCCTGGATCTGGTCTTGGATCTGGTCCTTGATCTGGTCTTGGATCTGGTCCTTGATCTGGTCCTGGATCTGGTCTTGGATCTGGTCCTTGATCTGGTCTTGGATCTGGTCCTGGATCTGGTCCTGGATCTGGTCCTGGATCTGGACCTGGACCTGGATCTGGTCCTGGATCTGGTCCTTGATCTGGTCCTTGATCTGGTCCTGGATCTGGACCTGGATCTGGTCCTTGATCTGGTCCTTGATCTGGTCCTGGATCTGGTCCTGGATCTGGTCCTGGATCTGGTCCTGGATCTGGTCCTGGATCTGGTCCTTGATCTGGTCCTGGATCTGGTCTTGGATCTGGTCCTTGATCTGGTCTTGGATCTGGTCTTGGATCTGGTCCTGGATCTGGTCCTGGATCTGGTCCTGGATCTGGTCCTGGATCTGGTCCTGGATCTGGACCTGGTCCTTGATCTGGTCCTTGATCTGGTCCTGGATCTGGACCTGGATCTGGTCCTGGATCTGGTCCTGGATCTGGTCCTTGATCTGGTCCTTGATCTGGTCCTGGATCTGGTCCTGGATCTGGTCCTGGATCTGGTCCTTGATCTGGTCCTTGATCTGGTCCTTGATCTGGTCCTTGATCTGGTCCTGGATCTGGTCCTTGATCTGGTCCTGGATCTGGTCCTGGATCTGGTCTTGGATCTGGTCCTTGATCTGGTCTTGGATCTGGTCCTGGATCTGGTCCTGGATCTGGTCCTGGATCTGGTCCTTGATCTGGTCCTGGATCTGGTCCTTGATCTGGTCCTGGATCTGGTCTTGGATCTGGTCTTGGATCTGGTCCTGGATCTGGTCCTGGATCTGGTCCTTGATCTGGTCCTGGATCTGGTCCTGGATCTGGTCTTGGATCTGGTCCTTGATCTGGTCTTGGATCTGGTCCTGGATCTGGTCCTGGATCTGGTCCTGGATCTGGTCCTGGATCTGGTCCTTGATCTGGTCCTGGATCTGGTCCTTGATCTGGTCCTGGATCTGGTCTTGGATCTGGTCCTGGATCTGGTCCTTGATCTGGTCCTTGATCTGGTCCTGGATCTGGACCTGGATCTGGTCCTTGATCTGGTCCTTGATCTGGTCCTGGATCTGGACCTGGATCTGGTCCTTGATCTGGTCCTTGATCTGGTCCTGGATCTGGTCCTGGATCTGGTCCTTGATCTGGTCCTGGATCTGGTCCTGGATCTGGTCCTGGATCTGGTCCTGGATCTGGTCCTTGATCTGGTCCTTGATCTGGTCCTGGATCTGGTCCTTGATCTGGTCCTGGATCTGGTCCTTGATCTGGTCCTGGATCTGGTCCTGGATCTGGTCTTGGATCTGGTCTTGGATCTGGTCCTGGATCTGGTCCTTGATCTGGTCCTTGATCTGGTCCTGGATCTGGACCTGGATCTGGTCCTTGATCTGGTCCTGGATCTGGTCCTGGATCTGGACCTGGATCTGGTCCTGGATCTGGTCCTTGATCTGGTCCTTGATCTGGTCCTGGATCTGGTCCTTGATCTGGTCCTTGATCTGGTCCTGGATCTGGTCCTTGATCTGGTCCTTGATCTGGTCCTGGATCTGGTCCTTGATCTGGTCCTTGATCTGGTCCTGGATCTGGTCCTGGATCTGGTCCTGGATCTGGTCCTGGATCTGGTCCTGGATCTGGTCTGTGCTTTTCACCCTTGAATATCTAAATGTTTTAATTAAACTTGTAAAATATGATTTTGTAAATCTTTTGAATCTGTTTTTTTAAATAACATTTTAAACAAAGTGGATTTAGCAGAAAATCTAAAGCTTTGACCTGTTTTAACTTTGTAGATGTTTTTTAAATTGGTCAAAACCATTTCATCTTTTCAGAATCATGTGAAACGACCTGAACGTCTCTAAACTTCTGTTTCTTTAGCAACATTTGTGTTTAATCTAACGCTTATGGACTTTATTTTGAAGCTCAAATGTTTTATTTTGAAGCTCAAATGTTTTATTTTGAAGCTCAAATGTTTTATTTTGAAGCTCAAATGTTTTATTTTGCTAACGAGAGTGTTTTTACATCTCGTAAACTGTTTTATATTGTACAGAGACAAAACTTATTTTTCTAATAAAGTTTTTGACACAGACTTGTTTTTGATGCTTTTTTAATACATAAAATCTTTCATTGAATAAATGTAAAGAGTTATTTATAGAATAAAAACAAATGCATTTGCTCTTTTCACAATAAAAGTGACGACACTTTTGTCACTGACGTTTTTCATGAGTTTCAATAGAATTTAACAAATGTTTTTAAATTTAACTTTTACAAACGACAAACTCGACACGAGCTTCAAAAAAAAGCTTAAATCACAGAAGAAGCATCGGCGGAGCTGCACCTCCTCCACCACCTCCTCCACCTCCTCCACCTCCTTCACCACCTCCTCCTTCACCACCTCCTCCTTCAGCTCCTTCACCTCCAGCTCCTTCACCACCTCCTCCTTCAGCTCCTTCACCTCCTCCACCTCCTTCACCACCTCCTCCTTCACCACCTCCTCCTTCAGCTCCTTCACCACCTCCATCTCCTTCACCACCTCCTCCTTCAGCTCCTTCACCTCCTCCATCTCCTTCACCACCTCCTCCTTCAGCTCCTTCACCTCCAGCTCCTTCACCACCTTCACCTCCTCCAGCTCCTTCACCTCCTCCATCTCCTTCACCACCTCCTCCTTCAGCTCCTTCACCACCTCCTCCTTCAGCTCCTTCACCTCCAGCTCCTTCACCACCAGCTCCTTCAGCTCCTTCACCACCTCCTCCTTCAGCTCCTTCACCTCCAGCTCCTTCAGCTCCTTCACCTCCAGCTCCTTCACCACCAGCTCCTTCAGCTCCTTCACCACCTCCTCCTTCAGCTCCTTCACCACCTCCTCCTTCAGCTCCTTCACCTCCAGCTCCTTCACCACCAGCTCCTTCAGCTCCTTCACCACCTCCTCCTTCAGCTCCTTCACCTCCAGCTCCTTCACCACCAGCTCCTTCAGCTCCTTCACCACCTCCTCCTTCAGCTCCTTCACCTCCAGCTCCTTCAGCTCCAGCTCCTTCAGCTCCTTCACCACCTCCTCCTTCAGCTCCTTCACCTCCAGCTCCTTCACCACCACCTCCTCCAGCTCCTTCACCACCACCTCCTTCAGCTCCTTCACCACCACCACCTTCACCTCCTCCAGCTCCTTCACCTCCTCCAGCTCCTTCACCACCACCTCCTCCAGCTCCTTCACCACCACCTCCTTCAGCTCCTTCACCACCACCACCTTCACCTCCTCCAGCTCCTTCACCTCCTCCATCTCCTTCACCACCTTCACCTCCTCCAGCTCCTTCACCTCCTCCATCTCCTTCACCACCTCCTCCTTCAGCTCCTTCACCTCCAGCTCCTTCACCACCACCTCCTCCAACTCCTTCACCACCACCACCTTCACCTCCTCCAGCTCCTTCACCTCCTTCAGCTCCTTCACCACCTCCTCCTTCAGCTCCTTCACCTCCAGCTCCTTCACCACCTCCTCCTTCAGCTCCTTCACCTCCAGCTCCTTCACCACCAGCTCCTCCAGCTCCTTCACCACCACCACCTTCACCTCCTCCAGCTCCTTCACCTCCTCCATCTCCTTCACCACCTCCTCCTTCAGCTCCTCACGTCTCCATAGGATAGAACTGGTATTCTTCCTGTTTTAAGGAAGTGCAGGATTTTCAAAATAACATTAGACAGTTTCTAACGCTGTAGTTCTGAAACGTTTCGCTCTTTAAACTGCACTTTATGAAGAGCCAGCGCCATTTACTTTGAGTTCAAATGAATGATGAAAAATATAAAATACATTAGTAACTGGTACTACTGTAGTTTTCTCCTTATGTATTTTTACTTTGAAGTTCAGTTTTGGCTCGTGTACTTTTATCGCTGTTTGACTTTTTAGGACAAAGCTGTAAATGTAACTTTGCTCCTGATATTATCAGATGTTTCTATGAACTTTTAAGTTTAAAATATCCTCCACACTTTAAAAAGTCTATACATACAGTGTTTAGGATGATTAAAAGTAAATAGATAAAAAGTATTATATTCTGGCGGAAGTTGCGTCCGAGTATGTGACGTGTTTCCGGTGTGGATTAAAAACACTGCTTCTGTCAGTTTACGGCTGTAAAACTCTTTAACTTGGACTAAAGTGTATAAAAGTACACGTTACTTTACTTTATTTGTACTCGAGTCTCTCCGTGGCGCCGCGTTCACGATGGACCCGGCTTTGGAGCTCTTTTCTCGGCTTTAAAGGCGCGTTTGAGCCGCGGTTTGGCCGCATTCTGCCTCGCTAAGCGCTTTAGTCCCGGTATGTCCTGGTCTGGTCCGGTATGTCCTGTTCTGGTCCGGTATGTCCTGGTCTGGTCCGGTATGTCCTGTTCTGGTCCGGTATGTCCTGTTCTGGTCCGGTATGTCCTGTTCTGGTCCGGTATGTCCTGGTCTGGTCCGGTATGTCCTGTTCTGGTCCGGTATGTCCTGTTCTGGTCCGGTATGTCCTGGTCTGGTCCGGTATGTCCTGGTCTGGTCCGGTATGTCCTGTTCTGGTCCGGTATGTCCTGTTCTGGTCCGGTATGTCCTGGTCTGGTCCGGTATGTCCTGGTCTGGCCCGGTATGTCCTGTTCTGGTCCGGTATGTCCTGGTCTGGCCCGGTTCTGGAAGTGTGTGTATAATTATTTTGTGTTTTTATTACCAAAACTTTTATTGTTACACTGAATGTGTCATTTATTTCTTGTATTTGAACTTTGTGAACAACAGAGTCAAAATTCATGGCCTTCATGGTGTCATTGTGTGTCCAGGTCCTCCTAAACCATGGCCTTCATGGTGTCATTGTGTGTCCAGGTCCTCCTAAACCATGGCCTTCATGGTGTCATTGTGTGTCCAGGTCCTCCTAAACCATGGCCTTCATGGTGTCATTGTGTGTCCAGGTCCTCCTAAACCATGGCCTTCATGGTGTCATTGTGTGTCCAGGTCCTCCTAAACCATGGCCTTCATGGTGTCATTGTGTGTCCAGGTCCTCCTAAACCATGGCCTTCATGGTGTCATTGTGTGTCCAGGTCCTCCTAAACCATGGCCTTCATGGTGTCATTGTGTGTCCAGGTCCTCCTAAACCATGGCCTTCATGGTGTCATTGTGTGTCCAGGTCCTCCTAAACCATGGCCTTCATGGTGTCATTGTGTGTCCAGGTCCTCCTAAACCATGGCCTTCATGGTGTCATTGTGTGTCCAGGTCCTCCTAAACCATGGCCTTCATGGTGTCATTGTGTGTCCAGGTCCTCCTAAACCATGGCCTTCATGGTGTCATTGTGTGTCCAGGTCCTCCTAAACCATGGCCTTCATGGTGTCATTGTGTGTCCAGGTCCTCCTAAACCATGGCCTTCATGGTGTCATTGTGTGTCCAGGTCCTCCTAAACCATGGCCTTCATGGTGTCATTGTGTGTCCAGGTCCTCCTAAACCATGGCCTTCATGGTGTCATTGTGTGTCCAGGTCCTCCTAAACCATGGCTGGGCTGCTGGTCCGTCTGAAGCTGCTGGAAAAGGCTCTGAAGCTGGACGTGCTGCGGGAGGCGGCGCAGCAGTTTCCTCTCTCCTGCTTCCTCATGGGGGCGCTGCTCACACTCACCCTGCTGCTCAACAGGTGACACGCCCCGAGAATTACAGCCTCTGGTCAGGGTGGAGACAGGGGGAGACGAGTGTCTCTGGTCAGGGTGGAGACAGGGGGAGACGAGTGTCTCTGGTCAGGGTGGAGACAGGGGGAGACGAGTGTCTCTGGTCAGGGTGGAGACAGGGGGAGACGAGTGTCTCTGGTCAGGGTGGAGACAGGGGGAGACGAGGGCCTCTGGTCAGGGGAAGGTCTGCAGTGCTTTATAAAAGTGGTGTAATACCCTCTGCAGACAGTAGATGGAGCCAAAGCCCAGTCAGTCCCTGTGGAAACAGCAGAGATCAAATGTGATTTAGTTCTAAAACATGTGATGCCAAACTAAAGGTACAAGAACAGTTCTGTGACCGTCCCAGCAGCCAATCAGATTGCTCCGTGTCATTTCTTTTAGGTTCTTCTCATGTACCTCCACAGCCTTATGGTCTTTTTGGTTCTTCTCATGTACCTCCACAGCCTTATGGTCTTTTAGGTTCTTCTCATGTGCCTCCACAGCCTTATGGTCTTTTAGGTTCTTCTCATGTACCTCCACAGCCTTATGGTCTTTTTGGTTCTTCTCATGTACCTCCACAGCCTTATGGTCTTTTAGGTTCTTCTCATGTACCTCCACAGCCTTATGGTCTTTTAGGTTCTTCTCATGTACCTCCACAGCCTTATGGTCTTTTAGGTTCTTCTCATGTGCCTCAACAGCCTTATGGTCTTTTTGGTTCTTCTCAGGTACCTCCACAGCCTTATGGTCTTTTGGGTTCTTCTCATGTACCTCCACAGCCTTATGGTCTTTTTGGTTCTTCTCATGTACCTCCACAGCCTTATGGTCTTTTAGGTTCTTCTCATGTACCTCCACAGCCTTATGGTCTTTTAGGTTCTTCTCATGTACCTCCACAGCCTTATGGTCTTTTTGGTTCTTCTCATGTACCTCCACAGCCTTATGGTCTTTTAGGTTCTTCTCATGTACCTCCACAGCCTTATGGTCTTTTTGGTTCTTCTCATGTACCTCCACAGCCTTATGGGCTTTTAGGTTCTTATCATGTGCCTCAACAGCCTTATGGTCTTTTTGGTTCTTCTCAGGTACCTCCACAGCCTTATGGTCTTTTGGGTTCTTCTCATGTACCTCCACAGCCTTATGGGCTTTTAGGTTCTTCTCATGTGCCTCCACAGCCTTATGGTCTTTTTGGTTCTTCTCTGGTACCACCACAGCCTTATGGTCTTTTAGGTTCTTCTCATGTACCTCCACAGCCTTATGGTCTTTTAGGTTCTTCTCATGTACCTCCACAGCCTTATGGTCTTTTAGGTTATTCTCATGTACCTCAACAGCCTTATGGTCTTTTAGGTTCTTCTCATGTACCTCCACAGCCTTATGGTCTTTTTGGTTCTTCTCAGGTACCACCACAGCCTTATGGTCTTTTAGGTTCTTCTCATGTACCTCCACAGCCTTATGGGCTTTTAGGTTCTTCTCATGTGCCTCCACAGCCTTATGGTCTTTTTGGTTCTTCTCAGGTGCCTCCACAGCCTTATGGTCTTTTTGGTTCTTCTCAGGTGCCTCCACAGCCTTATGGTCTTTTTGGTTCTTCTCAGGTGCCTCCACAGCCTTATGGTCTTTTAGGTTCTTCTCATGTGCCTCCACAGCCTTATGGTCTTTTTGGTTCTTCTCAGGTGCCTCCACAGCCTTATGGTCTTTTTGGTTCTTCTCAGGTGCCTCCACAGCCTTATGGTCTTTTAGGTTCTTCTCATGTACCTCCACAGCCTTATGGTCTTTTAGGTTCTTCTCATGTACCTCCACAGCCTTATGGTCTTTTTGGTTCTTCTCATGTACCTCCACAGCCTTATGGTCTTTTAGGTTCTTCTCATGTACCTCCACAGCCTTATGGGCTTTTAGGTTCTTATCATGTGCCTCAACAGCCTTATGGTCTTTTTGGTTCTTCTCAGGTACCTCCACAGCCTAATGGTCTTTTGGGTTCTTCTCATGTACCTCCACAGCCTTATGGGCTTTTAGGTTCTTCTCATGTGCCTCCACAGCCTTATGGTCTTTTTGGTTCTTCTCTGGTACCACCACAGCCTTATGGTCTTTTAGGTTCTTCTCATGTACCTCCACAGCCTTATGGTCTTTTAGGTTCTTCTCATGTACCTCCACAGCCTTATGGTCTTTTAGGTTATTCTCATGTACCTCAACAGCCTTATGGTCTTTTAGGTTCTTCTCATGTACCTCCACAGCCTTATGGTCTTTTTGGTTCTTCTCAGGTACCACCACAGCCTTATGGTCTTTTAGGTTCTTCTCATGTACCTCCACAGCCTTATGGGCTTTTAGGTTCTTCTCATGTGCCTCCACAGCCTTATGGTCTTTTTGGTTCTTCTCAGGTGCCTCCACAGCCTTATGGTCTTTTTGGTTCTTCTCAGGTGCCTCCACAGCCTTATGGTCTTTTTGGTTCTTCTCAGGTGCCTCCACAGCCTTATGGTCTTTTAGGTTCTTCTCATGTGCCTCCACAGCCTTATGGTCTTTTTGGTTCTTCTCAGGTGCCTCCACAGCCTTATGGTCTTTTTGGTTCTTCTCAGGTGCCTCCACAGCCTTATGGTCTTTTTGGTTCTTCTCAGGTGCCTCCACAGCCTTATGGTCTTTTTGGTTCTTCTCAGGTGCCTCCACAGCCTTATGGTCTTTTAGGTTCTTCTCATGTGCCTCCACAGCCTTATGGTCTTTTTGGTTCTTCTCAGGTGCCTCCACAGCCTTATGGTCTTTTTGGTTCTTCTCAGGTGCCTCCACAGCCTTATGGTCTTTTTGGTTCTTCTCAGGTGCCTCCACAGCCTTATGGTCTTTTTGGTTCTTCTCAGGTACCTCCACGTCCTGATGGTCTTCTGGTCGTTCTTGGCTGGACTTGTCACGTTTTACTGCTCCCTGAGTCCAGACACTCTGCTGCCGAGCGTTTGGTTCTGCTCCAGACCTCGACACACGGTCAGTTTAGCAGAACCAGAACCATTAAACAGAACCAGGACCAGTTTAGCAGAACCTTTTGGACTCTGCTGGTGTTAAAGTGTGTTTCTCGCCAGCGTCAGGAGCCGGAGCTGTTCCCGTCTGGACTCTGCTGTGCCGTTTGTGGGAAGAACAAGTGCAAAAGACACCGGTATGTTGGGACCTGCAGGTCATTCACACGGGTCATTAACACGGGTCATTAACACAGGTCATTAACACAGGTCATTCACACGGGTCATTAACACAGGTCATTCACACGGTTCATTAACACGGGTCGATTAACACAGCTCAATAACACGGGTCATTAACGCGGGTCAATAACACAGGTCATTAACGCGGGTCATTAACACGGGTCATTAACACGGTTGATTAACGCGGGTCAATAACACAGGTCATTAACGCGGGTCATTAACGCGGGTCATTCACACGGTTCATTAACACGGGTCGATTAACACAGTTCATTAACACAGTTCAATAACACGGGTCATTAACACGGTTCATTCACGCGGGTCATTAACGAGGGTCAATAACACGGGTCATTAACGCGGGTCATTAACGCGGGTCATTCACACGGGTCATTAACACGGGTCATTAACACGGGTCATTAACACGGTTGATTAACGCGGGTCAATAACACAGGTCATTAACGCGGGTCATTAACGCGGGTCATTCACACGGTTCATTAACACGGGTCGATTAACACAGTTCATTAACACAGTTCAATAACACGGGTCATTAACACGGGTCATTAACACGGTTGATTAACGCGGGTCAATAACACAGGTCATTAACGCGGGTCATTAACACGGGTCATTAACACGGTTGATTAACGCGGGTCAATAACACAGGTCATTAACGCGGGTCATTAACGCGGGTCATTCACACGGTTCATTAACACGGGTCGATTAACACAGTTCATTAACACAGTTCAATAACACGGGTCATTAACACGGTTCATTCACGCGGGTCATTAACGAGGGTCAATAACACGGGTCATTAACACGGTTGATTAACGCGGGTCAATAACACAGGTCATTAACGCGGGTCATTAACGCGGGTCATTCACACGGTTCATTAACACGGGTCGATTAACACAGTTCATTAACACAGTTCAATAACACGGGTCATTAACACGGTTCATTCACGCGGGTCATTAACGAGGGTCAATAACACGGGTCATTAACACGGTTGATTAACACGGGTCATTAACACGGGTCATTAACACGGTTGATTAACACGGGTCATTAACACGGTTGATTAACACGGTTCATTAACACAGTTCATTAACACGGTTGATTAACACGGTTCATTAACACGGGTCATTAACACGGTTGATTAACACGGTTCATTAACACGGTTCATTAACACGGTTCATTAACACGGTTGATTAACACGGTTCATTAACACGGGTCATTCACACGGTTGATTAACACGGTTCATTAACACAGTTCATTAACACGGTTGATTAACACGGTTCATTAACACGGGTCATTCACACGGTTGATTAACACGGGTCATTAACACGGTTGATTAACACGGTTCATTAACACAGTTCATTAACACGGTTGATTAACACGGTTCATTAACACGGGTCATTAACACGGTTGATTAACACGGTTCATTAACACAGTTCATTAACACGGTTGATTAACACGGTTCATTAACACGGGTCATTCACATGGTTGATTAACACGGGTCATTAACACGGTTGATTAACACGGTTCATTAACACAGTTCATTAACACGGTTCATTAACACGGGTCATTCACACGGTTGATTAACGCGGGTCATTAACACGGTTGATTAACACGGTTCATTAACACAGTTCATTAACACGGTTGATTAACACGGTTCATTAACACGGGTCATTAACACGGTTGATTAACACGGTTCATTAACACAGTTCATTAACACGGTTGATTAACACGGTTCATTAACACGGGTCATTAACACGGTTGATTAACACGGTTCATTAACACGGGTCATTAACACGGTTGATTAACACGGTTCATTAACACGGGTCATTAACACGGTTGATTAACACGGTTCATTAACACGGGTCATTCACATGGTTGATTAATACGGTTCATTAACTTTGTTTGTTCCTCAGGCCGACGCTGCGTTTAGAGAACCATCAGCCCTGGTTAGATCTGAAGGTTCACTCCAAAGTGGACTCTTCCATTGCAGAGGTGGGGTCACAGGTCAGGGGTCACAGGTCAGGGGTCACAGGTCAGGGGTCTCACGTGCTCCTCTGTTCTTCTGCAGGTGTTCGAGCTGGTGCTGGAGAACTTTGTGTTCCCCTGGTACAGGTGAGAACTGTAGAGCGCTGAAGGCTGTGAGTCGTTATTTACAAGACTAAAGCAGGACTAAAGCGGGACTAAAGCAGGACTAAAGCGGGACTAAAGCGGGACTAAAGCGGGACTAAAGCGGGACTAAAGCGGGACTAAAGCGGGACTAAAGCGGGACTAAAGCGGGACTAAAGCGGGTCTAAAGCGGGACTAAAGCGGGTCTAAAGCGGGTCTAAAGCGGGTCTAAAGCGGGACTAAAGCGGGACTAAAGCGGGACTAAAGCGGGTCTAAAGCGGGTCTAAAGCGGGTCTAAAGCGGGACTAAAGCGGGTCTAAAGCGGGACTAAAGCGGGTCTAAAGCGGGACTAAAGCGGGACTAAAGCGGGACTAAAGCGGGGACTAAAGCGGGACTAAAGCGGGTCTAAAGCGGGTCTAAACCGGGTCTAAACCGGGTCTAAAGCGGGTCTAAACCGGGACTAAGCACGTTTAAAGCAGTACATTTGTGTGTTGGCGCCTCACTGTGGCCACGTCCCTCACTGCAGTTGTACATTTGTGTTTCAGAGACATCTCGGATGATGACGACTGTGTGGATGAAATCAGAATGACCTTCAGGTTCTTTGCCTCAGTCCTGGTCCGCAGAGCTCAGAAGGTGATGCAGCGTCTGCCATGATCCCATGTTCTAATGCGTGTGAAGGGGCCCCTCCACAGATCCGACCTGTAACTCTTGTGTAAACACTTGTGTCTCTGTCTCAGGTGGATGTTCCTGCTGTTTTTGCAGATAAAATGATGAAAGCTGCAATGAAACACCTCGAGGTTGTGACTGCAGCCAGAGAGAAAGGTCTAAACCAGGACTAAACCAGGACTAAACCAGGACTAAACCAGGACTAAACCAGGTCTAAACCAGGACTAAACCAGGACTAAACCAGGTCTAAACCAGGTCTAAACCAGGACTAAACCAGGACTAAACCAGGACTAAACCGTAGTACTTGTGTTCTAGTCTCTCGTGTGGAGGATCTACAAAAAGCCGCTCTGTTGGAGTACGGTTCTCAGCTCCACTTCGCCCTCCGCAGTCGCAGAGAGGAACTGCAGTACCTCAGGACTCTCACTCAGATGCTGTTCCCCTTCGTCCTCCCTCCAAAGGCCACGGACTGCAGGTGTGTCAGATGCCCCTCCCTGTGTCAGATGCCCCTCCCTGTGTCAGATGCCCCTCCCTGTGTCAGATGCCCCTCCCCCTGTGTCAGATGCCCCTCCCCTGTGTCAGATGCCCCTCCCCTGTGTCAGATGCCCCTCCCTTGTGTCAGATGCCCCTCCCTGTGTCAGATGCCCCTCCCTGTGTCAGATGCCCCTCCCTGTGTCAGATGCCCCTCCCCCTGTGTCAGATGCCCCTCCCTGTGTCAGATGCCCCTCCCTGTGTCAGATGCCCCTCCCTGTGTCAGATGCCCCTCCCTGTGTCAGATGCCCCTCCCTGTGTCAGATGCCCCTCCCTGTGTCAGATGCCCCTCCCTGTGTCAGATGCCCCTCCCTGTGTCAGATGCCCCTCCTTGTGTCAGATGCCCCTCCTTGTGTCAGATGCCCCTCCCTGTGTCAGATGCCCCTCCCCTGTGTCAGATGCCCCTCCCCTGTGTCAGATGCCCCTCCCTGTGTCAGATGCCCCTCCCTGTGTCAGATGCCCCTCCCCTTGTGTCAGATGCCCCTCCCCTTGTGTCAGATGCCCCTCCCCTTGTGTCAGATGCCCCTCCCCTTGTGTCAGATGCCCCTCCCCTGTGTCAGATGCCCCTTCCCCTGTGTCAGATGCCCCTCCCCCTGTGTCAGATGCCCCTCCCCCTGTGTCAGATGCCCCTCCCCCTGTGTCAGATGCCCCTCCCCTGTGTCAGATGCCCCTCCCCTGTGTCAGATGCCCCTCCCTTGTGTCAGATGCCCCTCCCTGTGTCAGATGCCCCTCCCTGTGTCAGATGCCCCTCCCTGTGTCAGATGCCCCTCCCCCTGTGTCAGATGCCCCTCCCTGTGTCAGATGCCCCTCCCTGTGTCAGATGCCCCTCCCTGTGTCAGATGCCCCTCCCTGTGTCAGATGCCCCTCCCTGTGTCAGATGCCCCTCCCTGTGTCAGATGCCCCTCCCCTGTGTCAGATGCCCCTCCCTGTGTCAGATGCCCCTCCCTGTGTCAGATGCCCCTCCTTGTGTCAGATGCCCCTCCCTGTGTCAGATGCCCCTCCCTGTGTCAGATGCCCCTCCCCTGTGTCAGATGCCCCTCCCCTGTGTCAGATGCCCCTCCCTGTGTCAGATGCCCCTCCCTGTGTCAGATGCCCCTCCCCTTGTGTCAGATGCCCCTCCCCTTGTGTCAGATGCCCCTCCCCTTGTGTCAGATGCCCCTCCCCTTGTGTCAGATGCCCCTCCCCTGTGTCAGATGCCCCTCCCCCTGTGTCAGATGCCCCTCCCCCTGTGTCAGATGCCCCTCCCCCTGTGTCAGATGCCCCTCCCTGTGTCAGATGCCCCTCCCTGTGTCAGATGCCCCTCCCTGTGTCAGATGCCCCTCCCTGTGTCAGATGCCCCTCCTTGTGTCAGATGCCCCTCCCTGTGTCAGATGCCCCTCCCTGTGTCAGATGCCCCTCCCTGTGTCAGATGCCCCTCCCCTTGTGTCAGATGCCCCTCCCCTTGTGTCAGATGCCCCTCCCTGTGTCAGATGCCCCTCCCTGTGTCAGATGCCCCTCCCTGTGTCAGATGCCCCTCCCTGTGTCAGATGCCCCTCCCTGTCTCCTGCAGGTCTCTGTCTCTGCTCTTGAGGGAAGTCATGGCTGGATCTGTGTTTCTCCCGACGATGGACTTCCTGTCTGACCCTGTGAGGAGCGTTTGTTCATTTGTCTGTGTCATGTCTGTGTCATGTCTGTGTCATGTCTGTGTCATGTCTGTGTCATGTCTGTGTCATGTCTGTCATTGTCATGTCTGTGTCATTGTCTGTGTCATGTCTGTGTCATGTCTGTGTCAGTGTCATGTCTGTGTCATGTCTGTGTCAGTGTCATGTCTGTGTCAGTGTCATGTCTGTGTCAGTGTCATGTCTGTGTCTGTGTCATGTCTCTGTTATGTCAGTGTCATGTCTGTGTCATGTCTGTGTCAGTGTCTGTCAGTGTCATGTCTGTGTCTGTGTCATGTCTCTGTTATGTCAGTGTCATGTCAGTGTCATGTCTGTGTCATGTCTGTGTCAGTGTCATGTCAGTGTCATGTCTGTGTCTGTGTCATGTCTCTGTTATGTCAGTGTCATGTCTGTGTCATGTCTGTGTCATGTCTGTGTCAGTGTCTGTCAGTGTCATGTCTGTGTCAGTGTCTGTGTCATGTCTGTGTCATGTTTGTGTCTGTGTCATGTCTGTGTCTGTCATGTCTGTGTCATGTCAGTGTCATGTCTGTGTCAGTGTCATGTCTGTGTCATGTCTGTGTCTGTGTCATGTCTGTGTCATGTCTGTGTCTGTGTCATGTCTGTGTCATCTCTGTGTCATGTCAGTGTCATGTCAGTGTCATGTCAGTGTCATGTCAGTGTCTGTGTCATGTCTGTGTCTGTGTCATGTCTGTGTCATGTCAGTGTCTGTGTCATGTCTGTGTCATGTCTGTGTCATGTCTGTGTCATGTCTGTGTCATGTCTGTGTCATGTCTCTGTCTGTGTCATGTCTGTGTCATGTCTATGTCTGTGTCATGTCTATGTCTGTGTCATGTCTGTGTCTGTGTCTGTGTCATGTCTGTGTCATGCCTGTGTCATGTCTGTGTCTGTGTCATGTCTGTGCCATGTCTGTGTCATGTCTGTGTCATGTCTGTGTCAGTGTCATGTCTGTGTCATGTCTGTGTCATGTCTGTGTCAGTGTCATGTCTGTGTCATGTCTGTGTCTGTGTCATGTCTGTGTCATGTCTGTGTCTGTGTCATGTCTGTGTCATGTCAGTGTCATGTCTGTGTCATGTCTGTGTCATGTCTGTGTCATGTCTGTGTCATGTCTGTGTCATGTCTGTGTCTGTGTCATGTCTGTGTCAGTGTCATGTCTGTGTCATGCCTGTGTCTGTGTCTGTGTCTGTGTCATGTCTGTGTCATGCCTGTGTCTGTGTCTGTGTCTGTGTCATGTCTGTGTCATGTCTGTGTCATGTCAGTGTCATGTCAGTGTCATGTCAGTGTCATGTCAGTGTCATGTCAGTGTCATGTCAGTGTCATGTCAGTGTCATGTCTGTGTCATGTCTGTGTCATGTCTGTGTCATGTCTGTGTCATGTCAGTGTCATGTCAGTGTCATGTCTGTGTCATGTCTGTGTCATGCCTGTGTCTGTGTCTGTGTCATGTCTGTGTCATGTCTGTGTCTGTGTCATGTCTGTGTCATGTCTGTGTCATGTCTGTGTCTGTGTCATGTCTGTGTCATGTCAGTGTCATGTCAGTGTCATGTCAGTGTCATGTCAGTGTCATGTCAGTGTCATGTCAGTGTCATGTCAGTGTCATGTCTGTGTCATGTCTGTGTCAGTGTCATGCCTGTGTCTGTGTCGTGTCTGTGTCATGTCTGTGTCATGTCTGTGTCATGTCTGTGTCTGTGTCATGTCTGTGTCAGTGTCATGTCTGTGTCATGCCTGTGTCTGTGTCTGTGTCATGTCTGTGTCATGCCTGTGTCTGTGTCTGTGTCTGTGTCATGTCAGTGTCTGTGTCTGTGTCATGTCAGTGTCTGTGTCTGTGTCTGTGTCTGTGTCATGTCAGTGTCAGTGTCAGTGTCAGTGTCTGTGTCATGTCAGTGTCAGTGTCAGTGTCATGTCTGTGTCTGTGTCATGTCTGTGTCATGTCAGTGTCATGTCTGTGTCATGTCTGTGTCATGTCTGTGTCATGTCTGTGTCATGTCTGTGTCATGTCTGTGTCAGTGTCATGTCTGTGTCATGCCTGTGTCTGTGTCTGTGTCTGTGTCATGTCTGTGTCATGTCTGTGTCATGTCTGTGTCATGCCTGTGTCTGTGTCTGTGTCATGTCTGTGTCATGTCTGTGTCATGTCAGTGTCATGTCAGTGTCATGTCAGTGTCATGTCAGTGTCATGTCTGTGTCATGTCTGTGTCATGTCTGTGTCATGTCAGTGTCATGTCTGTGTCATGTCTGTGTCATGTCTGTGTCAGTGTCATGCCTGTGTCATGCCTGTGTCTGTGTCTGTGTCATGTCTGTGTCATGTCTGTGTCTGTGTCATGTCTGTGTCATGTCTGTGTCTGTGTCATGTCTGTGTCATGTCAGTGTCATGTCTGTGTCATGTCAGTGTCATGTCAGTGTCATGTCAGTGTCATGTCAGTGTCATGTCTGTGTCATGTCTGTGTCATGTCTGTGTCAGTGTCATGCCTGTGTCTGTGTCGTGTCTGTGTCATGTCTGTCTGTGTCATGTCTGTGTCTGTGTCATGTCTGTGTCTGTGTCATGTCAGTGTCTGTGTCTGTGTCATGTCTGTGTCTGTGTCATGTCTGTGTCATGTCTGTGTCATGTCTGTGTCTGTGTCTGTGTCTGTGTCATGTCAGTGTCTGTGTCTGTGTCATGTCAGTGTCTGTGTCTGTGTCTGTGTCTGTGTCATGTCAGTGTCTGTGTCTGTGTCTGTGTCATGTCAGTGTCAGTGTCAGTGTCTGTGTCATGTCAGTGTCAGTGTCAGTGTCATGTCTGTGTCTGTGTCATGTCTGTGTCATGTCTGTGTCATGTCTGTGTCATGTCTGTGTCATGTCTGTGTCATGTCTGTGTCTGTGTCATGTCTGTGTCAGTGTCATGTCTGTGTCATGCCTGTGTCTGTGTCTGTGTCTGTGTCATGTCTGTGTCATGCCTGTGTCTGTGTCTGTGTCTGTGTCATGTCTGTGTCATGTCTGTGTCATGTCAGTGTCATGTCAGTGTCATGTCAGTGTCATGTCAGTGTCATGTCTGTGTCATGTCTGTGTCATGTCTGTGTCATGTCTGTGTCATGTCAGTGTCATGTCTGTGTCATGTCTGTGTCATGTCTGTGTCAGTGTCATGCCTGTGTCATGCCTGTGTCTGTGTCTGTGTCATGTCTGTGTCATGTCTGTGTCTGTGTCATGTCTGTGTCATGTCTGTGTCTGTGTCATGTCTGTGTCATGTCAGTGTCATGTCAGTGTCATGTCAGTGTCATGTCAGTGTCATGTCAGTGTCATGTCTGTGTCATGTCTGTGTCATGTCTGTGTCAGTGTCATGCCTGTGTCTGTGTCGTGTCTGTGTCATGTCTGTCTGTGTCATGTCTGTGTCTGTGTCATGTCTGTGTCTGTGTCATGTCAGTGTCTGTGTCTGTGTCATGTCTGTGTCTGTGTCATGTCTGTGTCATGTCTGTGTCATGTCTGTGTCATGTCTGTGTCTGTGTCTGTGTCATGTCAGTGTCTGTGTCATGTCAGTGTCTGTGTCTGTGTCTGTGTCTGTGTCATGTCAGTGTCTGTGTCATGTCAGTGTCTGTGTCTGTGTCATGTCAGTGTCTGTGTCTGTGTCATGTCAGTGTCATGTCTGTGTCATGTCAGTGTCATGTCAGTGTCATGTCAGTGTCATGTCAGTGTCATGTCTGTGTCTGTGTCTGTGTCTGTGTCTGTGTCATGTCAGTGTCAGTGTCAGTGTCAGTGTCTGTGTCATGTCAGTGTCAGTGTCATGTCTGTGTCTGTGTCATGTCTGTGTCATGTCAGTGTCATGTCAGTGTCAGTGTCAGTGGTTCTGATGCTCGTCTCCTCAGGACACGGTGAACCTGTTGGTGCTGCTCTTTGTGGACGACGCTCTGGTCAGTTTCACTTTTTTCTCAAGTATTTTATTCGATCTCATGAAAAACAACAATCGATTTAAATCAAAGACATTTGTTTGAATAAGTTCATTTCATTTGTGACTTTGTTTCATCGTGTTTCAGCCTGAAGCGTCCTATGAGCCTCCGTCGCCTCTCGTCCCGTTTCTCCACCGCTTCAGCACCGCCTCCGACAAGAAGTGTTCTGTGAGTCATCCCTGTCTGCCCCGCCCACCTGTCTGCCCCGCCCACCCGTGTGTCTGCCCCGCCCACCCGTGTGTCTGCCCCGCCCACCCGTGTGTCTGCCCCGCCCACCCGTGTGTCTGCCCCGCCCGCCAGTGCCTTTGCCCCGGGGCGGCTGTGGCAGTGATACCTCGTGTGTTTCAGGTGCTGAAGCTGGAGCTGAAGCAGATCCGAGAACAACAGGATCTTCTCTTTAGATTCATGAACTTCCTCAAACAAGAAGGAGCTGTTCACGTCCTGCAGTTCTGCCTCACTGTCGGTAATACTACTGACAATACTACTGACAATACTACTGACAATACTACTGACAATACTACTGACAATACTACTGACAATACTACTGACACAATACTACTGACACAATACTACTGACACAATACTACTGACAATACTACTGACAATACTACTGACAATACTACTGACAATACTACTGACAATACTACTGACAATACTACTGACAATACTACTGACAATACTACTGACACAATACTACTGACACAATACTACTGACACAATACTACTGACACAATACTACTGACAATACTACTGACAATACTACTGACAATACTACTGACACAATACTACTGACACAATACTACTGACACAATACTACTGACACAATACTACTGACACAATACTACTGACAATACTACTGACAATACTACTGACAATACTACTGACAATACTACTGACAATACTACTGACAATACTACTGACAATACTACTGACAATACTACTGACAATACTACTGACACAATACTACTGACACAATACTACTGACACAATACTACTGACAATACTACTGACAATACTACTGACACAATACTACTGACACAATACTACTGACACAATACTACTGACACAATACTACTGACACAATACTACTGACACAATACTACTGACAATACTACTGACAATACTACTGACAATACTACTGACAATACTACTGACAATACTACTGACACAATACTACTGACACAATACTACTGACAATACTACTGACAATACTACTGACAATACTACTGACAATACTACTGACACAATACTACTGACACAATACTACTGACACAATACTACTGACAATACTACTGACAATACTACTGACAATACTACTGACAATACTACTGACACAATACTACTGACACAATACTACTGACACAATACTACTGACACAATACTACTGACAATACTACTGACAATACTACTGACAATACTACTGACACAATACTACTGAGACAATACTACTGACAATACTACTGACAATACTACTGACAATACTACTGACAATACTACTGACACAATACTACTGACACAATACTACTGACACAATACTACTGACACAATACTACTGACAATACTACTGACAATACTACTGACAATACTACTGACAATACTACTGACAATACTACTGACACAATACTACTGACACAATACTACTGACACAATACTACTGACACAATACTACTGACAATACTACTGACAATACTACTGACACAATACTACTGACACAATACTACTGACACAATACTACTGACACAATACTACTGACAATACTACTGACAATACTACTGACACAATACTACTGACACAATACTACTGACACAATACTACTGACACAATACTACTGACACAATACTACTGACAATACTACTGACACAATACTACTGACACAATACTACTGACACAATACTACTGACAATACTACTGACAATACTACTGACAATACTACTGACAATACTACTGACACAATACTACTGACACAATACTACTGACACAATACTACTGACACAATACTACTGACACAATACTACTGACAATACTACTGACACAATACTACTGACACAATACTACTGACACAATACTACTGACACAATACTACTGACACAATACTACTGACACAATACTACTGACACAATACTACTGACACAATACTACTGACAATACTACTGACACAATACTACTGACACAATACTACTGACAATACTACTGACACAATACTACTGACAATACTACTGACAATACTACTGACAATACTACTGACAATACTACTGACAATACTACTGACACAATACTACTGACACAATACTACTGACACAATACTACTGACACAATACTACTGACAATACTACTGACAATACTACTGACAATACTACTGACAATACTACTGACACAATACTACTGACACAATACTACTGACACAATACTACTGACACAATACTACTGACACAATACTACTGACAATACTACTGACAATACTACTGACACAATACTACTGACACAATACTACTGACACAATACTACTGACACAATACTACTGACAATACTACTGACACAATACTACTGACACAATACTACTGACACAATACTACTGACACAATACTACTGACACAATACTACTGACAATACTACTGACAATACTACTGACAATACTACTGACACAATACTACTGACACAATACTACTGACACAATACTACTGACACAATACTACTGACACAATACTACTGACACAATACTACTGACACAATACTACTGACACAATACTACTGACACAAAACTACTGACACAAAACTACTGACACAATACTACTGACAATATACTACTGACAATATACTACTGACAATATACTACTGACAATATACTACTGACACAATACTACTGACAATACTACTGACAATACTACTGACACACATACTACTGACACACATACTACTGACACACATACTACTGACACACATACTACTGACACACAATACTACTGACACACAATACTACTGACACACAAATACTACTGACACACAAATACTACTGACACACAAATACTACTGACACACAAATACTACTGACACACATACTACTGACACAATACTACTGACACACATACTACTGACACACATACTACTGACACACATACTACTGACACACATACTACTGACACAATACTACTGACACAATACTACTGACACAATACTACTGACACAAAACTACTGACACAATACTACTGACACAATACTACTGACAATATACTACTGACAATATACTACTGACACAATACTACTGACACAATACTACTGACACAATACTACTGACAAAATACTACTGACAATACTACTGACACAATACTACTAACACACATACTACTGACACACATACTACTGACACACATACTACTGACACACATACTACTGACACACATACTACTGACACACAATACTACTGACACACAATACTACTGACACACAATACTACTGACACACAATACTACTGACACACAAATACTACTGACACAAATACTACTGACACACATACTACTGACACACAAATACTACTGACACAAATACTACTGACACACATACTACTGACAATATATTACTGACAATATACTACTGACACAATACTACTGACACAATACTACTGACACAATACTACTGACAAAATACTACTGACAATACTACTGACACAATACTACTAACACACATACTACTGACACACATACTACTGACACACATACTACTGACACACATACTACTGACACAATACTACTGACACACAATACTACTGACACACAATACTACTGACACACAATACTACTGACACACAAATACTACTGACACACAAATACTACTGACACACATACTACTGACACACATACTACTGACACAATACTACCACTAGTACTTGATCTGCTGTGGTTTGATCAGAAAAGTGTGTCTGATAAAGCAGAAATCAGGATTCTGTGTTTGATTGTTTGTTTGTTTGTTTGTTTGTTTGTTTGTTTCAGAGGAGTTTAACGACAGGATCCTTCAGCCTGAGCTCTCAGACTCACAGCTCATGTTGCTTCACTCCGAGGTGCTTCACATTTATGAGACGTACTGTTTGGACGAGAGCGTGGATAAGATCAGCTTCGACTCCAGCATCATCGAGCAGATCTGCAAAAGTGAGTCCACTCTGTCGTCCAGGAAACACCTCGTCTACACTTGACCCGTCAAGAGCCTCATCTTGGATCATCCGTCGATGATCCAAGATGATCCAAGATGATCCAAGATGATCCAAGATGATCCAAGATGATCCAAGATGAATCGATTCTTTTTTAGAAGACTAAATTCACGTGATGAAAAGATTGGTACTAATTTAGACTCGGGTGAAGCACATTTATGTTTAATCTTCATTTAATTATGGCTCATGATGATTGTTCTGCTAATGAATTCATGTGTCTCATGATGATTGTTCTGCTCATGACTTCATGTGTCTCATGATGATTGTTCTGCTCATGACTTCATGTGTCACATGATGATTGTTCTGCTCATGACTTCATGTGTCACATGATGATTGTTCTGCTCATGACTTCATCTGTCATGATGATTGTTCTGCTCATGACTTCATGTGTCTCATGATGATTGTTCTGCTCATGACTTCATGTGTCATGATGATTGTTCTGCTCACGACTTCATGTGTCTCATGATGATTGTTCTGCTCATGACTTCATGTGTCATGATGATTGTTCTGCTCATGACTTCATGTGTCACATGATGATTGTTCTGCTCACGACTTCATGTGTCACATGATGATTGTTCTGCTCATGACTTCATGTGTCACATGATGATTGTTCTGCTCATGACTTCATGTGTCACATGATGATTGTTCTGCTCATGACTTCATGTGTCACATGATGATTGTTCTGCTCATGACTTCATGTGTCACATGATGATTGTTCTGCTCATGACTTCATATGTCTCATGATGATTGTTCTGCTCATGACTTCATGTGTCTCATGATGATTGTTCTGCTCATGACTTCATGTGTCTCATGATGATTGTTCTGCTCACGATTTCATGTGTCACATGATGATTGTTCTGCTCATGACTTCATGTGTCACATGATGATTGTTCTGCTCACGACTTCATGTGTCTCATGATGATTGTTCTGCTCATGACTTCATGTGTCTCATGATGATTGTTCTGCTCACGACTTCATGTGTCACATGATGATTGTTCTGCTCATGACTTCAAATCAAATCAAATCAAATCAATTTATTTTTGTAAGGCCCAAAATCACAACAACAGTTGCCTCTGAGGGCCACAGGGAGAAATGAATCAACAATGTCTGTGGGGACGATGGACGATGTCCCAGGTCCTCTGTCCTTAGACTCTCCTTCTCGGCCAGGAAAAACTACAAAAAAAAAAAAAAAGCGTAGAAACCTGGAGGAGTTCCAGTGAAGGAGAGTTCATGTGTCACATGTGCTGGACTTTTATCTGAGATGAGTTAAAGGTGGAATGGACGATTTTTTCCAGCAAATGTTTTATCATATTTCCTCGTGGCGTGGATAAATCATTTGTCCTGCCACGTGTCAATCATAAAACGCACCTGTCGCTCACCTGCAGCCGCGTCAGGCTCGTCCCCACGTTTCCGCGTGTCTAAGCGCATGGATCTATCATAATATAGTTCCCTCAGTGTACGGGGCAAAATGAAGACGGAGAAAGACAGTTGGAGCTGACGCAGAAGTGGACAGAAATCTACGGGAGACGAGAGATGTGATGTGATCCGTTGCGCTAATAAACAAACACACGTGTGTTGTATCAGTCCACACGGGGGAGTGGCATGTGCACGGGGGAGTGGCATGTGCACGGGGGAGTGGCATGTGCACGGGGGTGTGGCATGTACACGGGGGTGTGGCATGTGCACGGGGGTGTGGCATGTGCACGGGGGTGTGGCATGTGCACGGGGGAGTGGCATGAGCACGGGGGAGTGGCATGCGCACGGGGGAGTGGCATGAGCACGGGGGAGTGGCATGAGCACGGGGGAGTGGCATGCGCACGGGGGAGTGGCATGAGCACGGGAGTGGCATGAGCACGGGGGAGTGGCATGAGCACGGGGGAGTGGCATGAGCACGGGGGAGTGGCATGCGCACGGGGGAGTGGCATGAGCACGGGGGAGTGGCATGAGCACGGGGGAGTGGCATGCGCACGGGGGAGTGGCATGAGCACGGGGGAGTGGCATGAGCACGGGGGAGTGGCATGAGCACTTCCGCCTGCGTTCTCAAATCGCCGAAAAATCGTCCATACCGCATGGTTCATCGCGGTTGCCACGGTGATGCACTGGAGCATTTTTAATTCCATTTTTTTCACACCACGAGCGATATTCAAGATGATGATGACATTTGCCTTTGTTTAGCTAATTAACCCTAATTATGATTTAAGGGCAGCAGCGAAGGAGCTTCTGAAGTGCTCAACAAGCTGCTCCTGCTTCATTCAACATCATTGTTCCTTTGGTTCCTCATTGTTCCTTTGGTTCCTCATTGTTCCTTTGGTTCCTCAGGCTCAGCTCAGGCAAAGGAAACAGTTCAAACTGGAATAAATGTGAAGAAACCTCAGCTCGGTTTAATGCCAGACTCTGTCTGTGTCTGATGAAAGGTCCTGGAGAACCAGGTTCTTTGGGTCCTTAGAGCGCCTGAAGAACACTAAGTGTATAACTTGTGACCTGGTTCCTTCCGTTGCAGTTGCCATGGCGCCGCACACGGAGGTGATGCGTCTGCAGAAGATGACGTGTCTGTTTGAGGCGTATGAACACGTTCTGTCTCTGTTGGAGAATGTTTTCACCCCAATGTTCTGCCACAGCGACGAGGTAGGGCCTCTGACTCGCTCTGACTCGCTCTGACGCGAACCGACTCGCTCCGACGCGCTCTGACTCGGTCTGATGCGCTCTGACACGCTCTGACTCGCTCCAACGCGCTCTGACTCGCTCCGACGCGCTCTGACTCGCTCCGACGCGCTTTGTCTTGCTCTGACGCGCTCTGACTCGCTCTGACTCGGTCTGATGCGCTCTGACACGCTCTGACTCGCTCCGACGCGCTTTGTCTTGCTCTGACGCGCTCTGACTCGCTCTGACTCGTTCTGACGCGCTCTGACTCGTTCTGACGCGCTCCGACGCGCTCCGACGCGCTTTGTCTTGCTCTGACGCGCTCTGACTCGTTCTGACGCGCTTTGTCTCGCTCTGACGCGCTCTGACTCGCTCTGACGCGCTCTGACGCGCTCTGACTCGCTCTGACTGGCTCCGACGCGCTCTGACTGGCTCCGACGCG
The DNA here is from genome assembly GCF_026437365.1 of Eucyclogobius newberryi. Lineage (NCBI taxonomy): Eukaryota > Metazoa > Chordata > Actinopteri > Gobiiformes > Gobiidae > Eucyclogobius > Eucyclogobius newberryi. The sequence continues at coordinate 67,911 of NW_027315888.1, forward strand.
CTCCGACGCGCTCCGACGCGCTCCGACGCGATTTGTCTCGCTCTGACGCGCTCTGACACGCGCCGACGCGCTCCGACGCGCTCTGACTCGCTCCTACGCGCTCTGACTCGCTCTGACGCGCTCTGACCCGCTCTGACTCGCTCTGACCCGCTCTGACCCACTCTGACTCGCTCTGACCCGCTCTGACTCGCTCCGACACGCGCCGACGCGCTCCGACGCGCTCTGACTCGCTCTGACTCGTTCTGACGCACTCTGACTCGCTCCGACGCGCTCCGACTCGCTCCTACGCGCTCTGACTCGCTCTGACGCGCTCTGACTCGCTCTGACTCGTTCTGACGCACTCTGACTCGCTCCGACGCGCTCCGACTCGTTCCGACGCGCTTTGTCTTGCTCTGACTGGCTCCGACTCGCTCTGACGCGCTCTGACTGGCTCCGACGCGCTCTGACTCGCTCTGACGCGCTCCGACGCGCTCCAACGCGCTCCGACGCGCTTTGTCTTGCTCTGACGCGCTCTGACTCGCTCTGACTCGTTCTGACGCACTCTGACTCGCTCCGACGCGCTCCGACTCGTTCCGACGCGCTTTGTCTTGCTCTGACTGGCTCCGACTCGCTCTGACGCGCTCTGACTGGCTCCGACGCGCTCTGACTCGCTCTGACGCGCTCCGACGCGCTCCGACGCGCTTTGTCTTGCTCTGACGCGCTCTGACTCGCTCTGACTCGTTCTGACGCGCTTTGTCTCGCTCTGACGCGCTCTGACGCGCTCTGACTCGCTCTGACCCGCTCTGACCCACTCTGACTCGCTCTGACCCGCTCTGACTCGCTCCGACACGCGCCGACGCGCTCCGACGCGCTCTGACTCGCTCCTACGCGCTCTGACTCGCTCTGACGCGCTCTGACCCGCTCTGACTCGCTCTGACCCACTCTGACTCGCTCTGACCCGCTCTGACTCGCTCCGACGCGCGCCGACGCGCTCCGACGCGCTCCTACGCGCTCTGACTCGCTCCTACGCGCTCTGACTCGCTCTGACGCGCTCTGACTCGCTCTGACGCGCTCTGACCCGCTCTGACTCGCTCCGACTCGCTCCGACGCGCTTTGTCTCGCTCCGACGCGCTCTGACTCGCTCTGACGCGCTCTGACGCGCTGTGACGCGCTGTGACGCGCTCTGACGCGCTCCGACGTGCTCTGACTCGCTCCGACCCGCTCTGACTCGCTCTGACCCGCTCTGACTCGCTCCGACACGCGCCGACGCGCACCTACGCGCTCTGACTCGCTCTGACGCGCTCTGACCCGCTCTGACTCGCTCCGACTCGCTCCGACGCGCTTTGTCTCGCTCTGACGCGCTCTGACGCGCTCTGACGCGCTCTGACGCGCTCTGACTCGCTCTGACCCGCTCTGACCCACTCTGACTCGCTCTGACCCGCTCTGACTCGCTCTGACACGCGCCGACGCGCTCTGACCCACTCTGACTCGCTCTGACCCGCTCTGACTCGCTCTGACACGCGCCGACGCGCTCTGACCCGCTCTGACGCGCTCCGACGCGCTCTGACTCGCTCCGACCCGCTCTGACCCACTCTGACTCGCTCTGACCCACTCTGACTCGCTCTGACCCGCTCTGACTCGCTCCGACACGCGCCGACGCGCTCCGACGCGCTCCTACGCGCTCTGACTCGCTCTGACGCGCTCTGACCCGCTCTGACTCGCTCCGACTCGCTCCGACGCGCTTTGTCTCGCTCTGACGCGCTCTGACGCGCTCTGACTCGCTCTGACCCGCTCTGACCCGCTCTGACTCGCTCCGACACGCGCCGACGCGCTCCGACGCGCTCTGACTCGCTCTGACCCGCTCTGACTCGCTCCGACACGCGCCGACGCGCACCTACGCGCTCTGACTCGCTCTGACGCGCTCTGACCCGCTCTGACTCGCTCCGACTCGCTCCGACGCGCTTTGTCTCGCTCTGACGCGCTCTGACGCGCTCTGACGCGCTCTGACGCGCTCTGACTCGCTCTGACCCGCTCTGACCCACTCTGACTCGCTCTGACCCGCTCTGACTCGCTCTGACACGCGCCGACGCGCTCTGACCCACTCTGACTCGCTCTGACCCGCTCTGACTCGCTCTGACACGCGCCGACGCGCTCTGACCCGCTCTGACGCGCTCCGACGCGCTCTGACTCGCTCCGACCCGCTCTGACCCACTCTGACTCGCTCTGACCCACTCTGACTCGCTCTGACCCGCTCTGACTCGCTCCGACACGCGCCGACGCGCTCCGACGCGCTCCTACGCGCTCTGACTCGCTCTGACGCGCTCTGACCCGCTCTGACTCGCTCCGACTCGCTCCGACGCGCTTTGTCTCGCTCTGACGCGCTCTGACGCGCTCTGACTCGCTCTGACCCGCTCTGACCCGCTCTGACTCGCTCCGACACGCGCCGACGCGCTCCGACGCGCTCTGACTCGCTCCTACGCGCTCTGACTCGCTCTGACGCGCTCCGACTCGCTCTGACTCGCTCCTACGCGCTCTGACTCGCTCTGACGCGCTCTGACCCGCTCTGACTCGCTCTGACCCGCTCTGACCCACTCTGACTCGCTCTGACCCGCTCTGACTCGCTCCGACGCGCGCCGACGCGCTCCGACGCGCTCCTACGCGCTCTGACTCGCTCCTACGCGCTCTGACTCGCTCCGACGCGCTCTGACTCGCTCTGACGCGCTCTGACCCGCTCTGACTCGCTCCGACTCGCTCCGACGCGCTTTGTCTCGCTCTGACGCGCTCTGACTCGCTCTGACGCGCTCTGACGCGCTGTGACGCGCTGTGACGCGCTCTGACGCGCTCCGACGCGCTCTGACTCGCTCCGACCCGCTCTGACTCGCTCTGACCCGCTCTGACTCGCTCCGACACGCGCCGACGCGCACCTACGCGCTCTGACTCGCTCTGACGCGCTCTGACCCGCTCTGACTCGCTCCGACTCGCTCCGACGCGCTTTGTCTCGCTCTGACGCGCTCTGACGCGCTCTGACGCGCTCTGACTCGCTCTGACCCGCTCTGACCCACTCTGACTCGCTCTGACCCGCTCTGACTCGCTCTGACACGCGCCGACGCGCTCTGACTCGCTCCTACGCGCTCTGACCCGCTCTGACTCGCTCCGACATGCGCCGACGCGCTCCGACGCGCTCTGACGCGCTCCGACGCGCTCTGACTCGCTCCGACCCGCTCTGACCCACTCTGACTCGCTCTGACCCACTCTGACTCGCTCTGACCCGCTCTGACTCGCTCCGACACGCGCCGACGCGCTCCGACGCGCTCCTACGCGCTCTGACTCGCTCTGACGCGCTCTGACCCGCTCTGACTCGCTCCGACTCGCTCCGACGCGCTTTGTCTCGCTCTGACGCGCTCTGACGCGCTCTGACTCGCTCTGACCCGCTCTGACCCACTCTGACCCGCTCTGACTCGCTCCGACACGCGCCGACGCGCTCCGACGCGCTCCTACGCGCTCTGACTCGCTCTGACGCGCTCTGACCCGCTCTGACTCGCTCCGACGCGCTTTGTCTCGCTCTGACGCGCTCTGACGCGCTCTGACGCGCTCTGACTCGCTCTGACCCGCTCTGACCCACTCTGACTCGCTCTGACCCGCTCTGACTCGCTCCGACACGCGCCGACGCGCTCCGACGCGCTCTGACTCGCTCCTACGCGCTCTGACTCGCTCTGACGCGCTCCGACTCGCTCTGACTCGCTCCTACGCGCTCTGACTCGCTCTGACGCGCTCTGACCCGCTCTGACTCGCTCTGACCCGCTCTGACCCGCTCTGACTCGCTCTGACCCGCTCTGACTCGCTCCGACACGCGCCGACGCGCTCCGACGCGCTCTGACGCGCTCCGACTCGCTCTGACTCGCTCCTACGCGCTCTGACTCGCTCTGACCCGCTCTGACTCGCTCTGACTCGCTCCTACGCGCTCTGACTCGCTCTGACGCGCTCTGACCCACTCTGACTCGCTCTGACGCGCTCTGACGCGCTCTGACTCGCTCTGACCCGCTCTGACCCACTCTGACTCGCTCTGACCCGCTCTGACTCGCTCTGACACGCGCCGACGCGCTCTGACTCGCTCCTACGCGCTCTGACCCGCTCTGACTCGCTCCGACACGCGCCGACGCGCTCCGACGCGCTCTGACGCGCTCTGACTCGCTCTGACGCGCTGTGACGCGCTCTGACGCGCTCCGACGCGCTCTGACTCGCTCCGACCCGCTCTGACCCACTCTGACTCGCTCTGACCCACTCTGACTCGCTCTGACCCGCTCTGACTCGCTCCGACACGCGCCGACGCGCTCCGACGCGCTCCTACGCGCTCTGACTCGCTCTGACTCGCTCTGACGCGCTCTGACCCGCTCTGACTCGCTCCGACTCGCTCCGACGCGCTTTGTCTCGCTCTGACGCGCTCTGACGCGCTCTGACTCGCTCTGACCCGCTCTGACCCACTCTGACCCGCTCTGACTCGCTCCGACACGCGCCGACGCGCTCCTACGCGCTCTGACTCGCTCTGACGCGCTCTGACCCGCTCTGACTCGCTCCGACGCGCTTTGTCTCGCTCTGACGCGCTCTGACGCGCTCTGACGCGCTCTGACTCGCTCTGACCCGCTCTGACCCACTCTGACTCGCTCTGACCCGCTCTGACTCGCTCTGACCCGCTCTGACTCGCTCCGACACGCGCCGACGCGCTCCGACGCGCTCTGACTCGCTCCTACGCGCTCTGACTCGCTCTGACGCGCTCCGACTCGCTCTGACTCGCTCCTACGCGCTCTGACTCGCTCCTACGCGCTCTGACTCGCTCTGACGCGCTCTGACCCGCTCTGACTCGCTCTGACCCGCTCTGACCCGCTCTGACTCGCTCTGACCCGCTCTGACTCGCTCCGACACGCGCCGACGCGCTCCGACGCGCTCTGACTCGCTCCTACGCGCTCTGACTCGCTCTGACGCGCTCCGACTCGCTCTGACTCGCTCCTACGCGCTCTGACTCGCTCTGACCCGCTCTGACTCGCTCTGACTCGCTCCTACGCGCTCTGACTCGCTCTGACGCGCTCTGACCCACTCTGACTCGCTCTGACCCGCTCTGACCCGCTCTGACTCGCTCTGACCCGCTCTGACTCGCTCCGACACGCGCCGACGCGCTCCGACGCGCTCTGACTCGCTCCTACGCGCTCTGACCCGCTCTGACTCGTATACTTGTTGTTTCTTGCAGTATTTCCGACACCTGCTTCGTGGAGTCGAGTCTCCAACAAGAAACTCCAAAATCAGCAGGTTTGACTTTAAATGTTTTATAAAACTTTAGGCTCCTCAAGTGGCTCCTCAAGTGGCTCCTCAAGTGGCTCCTCAAGTGGCTCCTCAAGTGGCTCCTCGGGGCCCGGCTGGTCTGTGCTGCTGTAAAACATGAATAAACATCTTTGTCACATGTGAATGAGCTTGTGTCACGTAAAGAGCAGGAGCTGAGGACAAACATCAGATTTTGTTATTTTTTAATTTTAAAGCTGATGAAGGACGTTTGTTTGAGATTTCTAATTCTCTCTTTGTCTGCTCCAGTAGATGTCCCTCATAAATGTCTCTTTGTCTGCTCCAGTAGATGTCCCTCATAAATGTCTCTTTGTCTGCTCCAGTACATGTCCCTCACAAATGTCTCTTTGTCTGCTCCAGTACATGTCCCTCACAAATGTCTCTTTGTCTGCTCCAGTACATGTCCCTCATAAATGTCTCTTTGTCTGCTCCAGTAGATGTCCCTCACAAATGTCTCTTTGTCTGCTCCAGTAGATGTCCCTCATAAATGTCTCTTTGTCGGCTCCAGTAGATGTCCTTCATAAATGTCTTTGTCTGCTCCAGTAGATGTCCTTCATAAATGTCTCTTTGTCTGCTCCAGTAGATGTCCCTCATAAATGTCTCTTTGTCTGCTCCAGTAGATGTCCCTCATAAATGTCTCTTTGTCTGCTCCAGTAGATGTCCTTCATAAATGTCTCTTTGTCTGCTCCAGTAGATGTCCCTCATAAATGTCTCTTTGTCTGCTCCAGTAGATGTCCCTCATAAATGTCTCTTTGTCTGCTCCAGTAGATGTCCCTCATAAATGTCTCTTTGTCTGCTCCAGTAGATGTCCTTCATAAATGTCTTTGTCTGCTCCAGTAGATGTCCCTCATAAATGTCTCTTTGTCTGCTCCAGTAGATGTCCCTCATAAATGTCTCTTTGTCTGCTCCAGTAGATGTCCTTCATAAATGTCTCTTTGTCTGCTCCAGTAGATGTCCTTCATAAATGTCTCTTTGTCTGCTCCAGTAGATGTCCCTCATAAATGTCTCTTTGTCTGCTCCAGTAGATGTCCCTCATAAATGTCTCTTTGTCTGCTCCAGTAGATGTCCCTCATAAATGTCTCTTTGTCTGCTCCAGTAGATGTCCTTCATAAATGTCTCTTTGTCTGCTCCAGTAGATGTCCCTCATAAATGTCTCTTTGTCTGCTCCAGTAGATGTCCCTCATAAATGTCTCTTTGTCTGCTCCAGTAGATGTCCTTCATAAATGTCTCTTTGTCTGCTCCAGTAGATGTCCCTCATAAATGTCTCTTGTCCTCAGGAACCCGTCTCGTCGCGGGGAAACGTCTGGCATCAGTCGCATCGGCAGCAGAATCAAAGGCGTGTTCAGGAGCTCCACACTAGAGGGCGCTATGCTGCCGCCCAACGCCATGTTTGAGCCCGACGAGGACGTGGTCAGTGTCAATAAAGCTAGAGGAGGGTTGCCATGGTAATCTACAGTAACACACATGCTACATCTGTAAATATAATAATAATATAATGTCTGGTACTTTCAGTTTGCACAGGTTATGAGGTAACCATGTACTGCACACTGCACTGCTCTGCACTGCACTGCACTGCACAGTACTGCTCTGCACTGCACAGTACTGCTCTGCACTGCACAGTACTGCTCTGCACTGTACTGCTCTGCACAGCACAGTACTGCTCTGCACTGCACAGTACTGCTCTGCACTGCACAGTACTGCTCTGCACTGCACAGTACTGCTCTGCACTGTACTGCTCTGCACAGCACAGTACTGCTCTGCACTGTACTGCACTGCACTGCTCTGCACTGCACAGTACTGCTCTGCACAGCACAGTACTGCACAGCACTGCACTGCACTGCACAGCACTGTACTGCACTGCACTGCTCTGCACTGCACAGTACTGCACTGCACAGTACTGCACTGCTCTGCACTGCACAGTACTGCACTGCACTGCTCTGCACTGCACAGTACTGCACTGCACTGCTCTGCACTGCACAGTACTGCACTGCACTGCTCTGCACTGCACAGTACTGCACTGCACTGTACTGCACTGCACAGTACTGCTCTGCACTGTACTGCTCTGCACTGCACTGCACTGCACAGTACTGCTCCGCTCTGCACTGCTCTGCACAGTACAGTACTGCACTGCACAGTACTGCTCTGCACTGTACTGCTCTGCTCTGCACTGCTCTGCACAGCACAGGAGTAGAGTATCCATAGCAACAGTATCCACGGTTGCTCTAGCTTCATCTGTAGCTCGTGTGCATCAGCTGCTCTTCACTCTGACCCTGTTTCACTCTGGATGCCCTCCAGGTGGAGGAGGCCACCATGGTCCAGGAGGGAGACGACCTGTCAGAGCCTCAGTCCTGGCCTGGTCCTGGTCCTGGTCCTGGTCCTGGTCCTGGTCCTGGTCCTGGTCCTGGTCCTGGTCCTGGGTTGAGTTCTGGATCTGGGAGGAACCTGTCTGCGTGGAACATCTGGATCCCATTTATCGACGTCATGGAAGACGACGTGCGCAAAGAACCAGTCCCAGCGTTTCTCCTCCAAGTCCAGCGCCACGACCGCCGAGGAGGTAAACCAGGACTAAACCAGGTCTAAACCAGGTCTAAACCAGGTCTAAACCAGGACTAAACCAGGACTAAACCAGGACTAAACCAGGACTAAACCAGGACTAAACCAGGACTAAACCAGGACTAAACCAGGACTAAACCAGGACTAAACCAGGACTAAACCAGGTCTAAACCAGGACTAAACCAGGTCTAAACCAGGACTAAAGCAGGACTCTGTTGCAGTGGGCCATGAAGCTGAGAGTTGGTGTGTTCTCAGGAGATACATGGAGTTCTACGTTCTGGAGTCCAAACTCACAGAGTTCCACGGTACTTCTACTTTAACGCTTGTATTTTAAATGTGTCGGTTTGTGTCATCATGACATCATCATGATGACATAATCATGATGACGTCATCATGATGACATCATCATGATGACATCATCATGATGTCATCATGATGATGTCATCATGATGATGTCATCATGATGACATCACACTGGCTCAATTTAACACAAAATAAATAAAGCTTTTTCATTTGTTTTATTTGTCAGATAATAATTCTCCGGTTTGGCCCAGTGTACTGCTTGGTTGCTAGGCAACAGATATGGCATTTCCTTGTGTGAATTTGTAATGTACAATCAGGAAGTAAAATTATAAACAATTATTATTATTTTTTATAATTGTTACTTTTATTATTATTATTATCATCATTATTATTAAATGCCTCACACTCTGTGTCACCAGATCTATGCCACCAGAGGGCGGCATAGATCTGTCTGAAGCCGGGCTCTGGACACAAGCGTCCTCGTCAGAGCGTCAGAGCGTCCTCGTTAGAGCGTCAGAGCGTCCTCGTTAGAGCGTCAGAGCGTCCTCGTTAGAGCGTCAGAGCGTCCTCGTTAGAGCGTCCTCGTCAGAGCGTCCTTGTTAGAGCGTCCTCGTCAGAGCGTCCTCGTCAGAGCGTCAGAGCGTCCTCGTTAGAGCGTCAGAGCGTCCTCGTTAGAGCGTCAGAGCGTCCTCGTTAGAGCGTCCTCGTCAGAGCGTCCTCGTTAGAGCGTCCTCGTCAGAGCGTCCTCGTCAGAGCGTCAGAGCGTCCTCGCCAGAGCGTCCTCGTCAGAGCGTCCTCGTCAGAGCGTCAGAGCGTCCTCGTCAGAGCGTCAGAGCGTCCTCGTCAGAGCGTCCTCGTCAGAGCGTCCTCGTCAGAGCGTCAGAGCGTCCTCGTTAGAGCGTCAGAGCGTCCTCGTCAGAGCGTCCTCGTCAGAGCGTCAGAGCGTCCTCGTTAGAGCGTCAGAGCGTCCTCGTTAGAGCATCCTCGTCAGAGCGTCCTCGTCAGAGCGTCAGAGCGTCAGAGCGTCCTCGCCAGAGCGTCCTCGTCAGAGCGTCCTCGTCAGAGCGTCCTCGTCAGAGCGTCAGAGCGTCCTCGTTAGAGCGTCAGAGCGTCCTCGTTAGAGCGTCAGAGCGTCCTCGTCAGAGCGTCCTCGTCAGAGCGTCCTCGTCAGAGCGTCAGAGCGTCCTCGTCAGAGCATCCTCGTCAGAGCGTCAGAGCGTCCTCGTTAGAGCATCCTCGTCAGAGCGTCCTCGTCAGAGCGTCAGAGCGTCCTCGTTAGAGCGTCAGAGCGTCCTCGTCAGAGCGTCCTCGTCAGAGCGTCAGAGCGTCCTCGCCAGAGCGTCCTCGTCAGAGCGTCCTCGTCAGAGCGTCCTCGTCAGAGCGTCAGAGCGTCCTCGTTAGAGCGTCAGAGCGTCCTCGTTAGAGCGTCAGAGCGTCCTCGTCAGAGCGTCCTCGTCAGAGCGTCCTCGTCAGAGCGTCAGAGCGTCCTCGTTAGAGCGTCAGAGCGTCCTCGTTAGAGCATCCTCGTCAGAGCGTCCTCGTCAGAGCGTCAGAGCGTCCTCGTTAGAGCGTCAGAGCGTCCTCGTCAGAGCGTCCTCGTCAGAGCGTCAGAGCGTCCTCGCCAGAGCGTCCTCGTCAGAGCGTCCTCGTCAGAGCGTCCTCGTCAGAGCGTCAGAGCGTCCTCGTTAGAGCGTCCTCGTCAGAGCGTCCTCGTCAGAGCGTCAGAGCGTCCTCGCCAGAGCGTCCTCGTCAGAGCGTCCTCGTCAGAGCGTCCTCGTCAGAGCGTCAGAGCGTCCTCGTCAGAGCGTCAGAGCGTCCTCGTCAGAGCGTCAGAGCGTCCTCGTCAGAGCGTCCTCGTCAGAGCGTCCTCGTCAGAGCGTCAGAGCGTCCTCGTCAGAGCGTCCTCGTCAGAGCGTCAGAGCGTCCTCGTTAGAGCGTCAGAGCGTCCTCGCCAGAGCGTCCTCGTCAGAGCGTCCTCGTCAGAGCGTCCTCGTCAGAGCGTCAGAGCGTCCTCGTCAGAGCGTCAGAGCGTCCTCGTTAGAGCGTCAGAGCGTCCTCGTTAGAGCGTCAGAGCGTCCTCGTCAGAGCGTCAGAGCGTCCTCGTCAGAGCGTCCTCGTCAGAGCGTCAGAGCGTCCTCGTCAGAGCGTCAGAGCGTCCTCGTCAGAGCGTCCTCGTCAGAGCGTCAGAGCGTCCTCGCCAGAGCGTCCTCGTCAGAGCGTCCTCGTCAGAGCGTCCTCGTCAGAGCGTCAGAGCGTCCTCGTTAGAGCGTCAGAGCGTCCTCGTTAGAGCGTCCTCGTCAGAGCGTCCTCGTCAGAGCGTCAGAGCGTCCTCGTCAGAGCGTCCTCGTCAGAGCGTCAGAGCGTCCTCGTCAGAGCGTCCTCGTCAGAGCGTCCTCGTCAGAGCGTCAGAGCGTCCTCGTTAGAGCGTCAGAGCGTCCTCGCCAGAGCGTCCTCGTCAGAGCGTCCTCGTCAGAGCGTCCTCGTCAGAGCGTCAGAGCGTCCTCGTCAGAGCGTCCTCGTCAGAGCGTCAGAGCGTCCTCGTCAGAGCGTCCTCGTTAGAGCGTCCTCGTCAGAGCGTCCTCGTCAGAGCGTCAGAGCGTCCTCGTCAGAGCGTCCTCGTCAGCGCGTCCTCGTCAGAGCGTCCTCGCCAGAGCGTCCTCGTCAGAGCGTCAGAGCGTCCTCGTCAGAGCGTCCTCGCCAGAGCGTCCTCGTTAGAGCGTCAGAGCGTCCTCGTCAGAGCGTCCTCGCCAGAGCGTCCTCGCCAGAGCGTCCTCGTCAGAGCGTCCTCGTCAGAGCGTCCTCGCCAGAGCGTCCTCGTTAGAGCGTCAGAGCGTCCTCGTCAGAGCGTCCTCGCCAGAGCGTCCTCGTCAGAGCGTCAGAGCGTCCTCGCCAGAGCGTCCTCGTCAGAGCGTCCTCGTCAGAGCGTCCTCGTCAGAGCGTCCTCGTCAGAGCGTCAGAGCGTCCTCGTCAGAGCGTCCTCGTCAGAGCGTCCTCGTCAGAGCGTCCTCGTTAGAGCGTCAGAGCGTCCTCGTCAGAGCGTCCTCGCCAGAGCGTCCTCGTCAGAGCGTCAGAGCGTCCTCGTCAGAGCGTCCTCGCCAGAGCGTCCTCGTTAGAGCGTCAGAGCGTCCTCGTCAGAGCGTCCTCGCCAGAGCGTCCTCGTCAGAGCGTCCTCGCCAGAGCGTCCTCGTCAGAGCGTCAGAGCGTCCTCTTGAGCGTCCTCGTCAGAGCGTCCTCGTCAGCGCGTCCTCGTCAGAGCGTCCTCGCCAGAGCGTCCTCGTTAGAGCGTCAGAGCGTCCTCGCCAGAGCGTCCTCGCCAGAGCGGCTCGTCAGAGCGTCCTCGTCAGAGCGTCCTCGTCAGAGCGTCCTCGTCAGAGCGTCCTCGTCAGAGCGTCCTCGCCAGAGCGTCCTCGCCAGAGCGTCCTCGTTAGAGCGTCAGAGCGTCCTCGCCAGAGCGTCCTCGCCAGAGCGTCCTCGTTAGAGCGTCAGAGCGTCCTCGCCAGAGCGTCCTCGTCAGAGCGTCCTCGTCAGAGCGTCCTCGTCAGAGCGTCCTCGTCAGAGCGTCAGAGCGTCCTCGTCAGAGCGTCCTCGCCAGAGCGTCCTCGTTAGAGCGTCAGAGCGTCCTCGTCAGAGCGTCCTCGTCAGAGCGTCCTCGCCAGAGCGTCCTCGTCAGAGCGTCCTCGTTAGAGCGTCCTCGTCAGAGCGTCCTCGTCAGAGCGTCAGAGCGTCCTCGTCAGAGCGTCCTCGACAGAGCGTCCTCGTCAGAGCGTCAGAGCGTCCTCGTCAGAGCGTCCTCGTCAGAGCGTCCTCGTCAGAGCGTCAGAGCGTCCTCGTCAGAGCGTCCTCGTCAGAGCGTCAGAGCGTCCTCGTCAGAGCGTCCTCGTCAGAGCGTCCTCGTTAGAGCGTCAGAGCGTCCTCGCCAGAGCGTCCTCGCCAGAGCGTCCTCGTTAGAGCGTCAGAGCGTCCTCGTCAGAGCGTCCTCGTCAGAGCGTCCTCGTCAGCGCGTCCTCGACAGAGCGTCCTCGTCAGAGCGTCCTCGTCAGAGCGTCCTCGTCAGAGCGTCCTCGTCAGAGCGTCCTCGTTAGAGCGTCAGAGCGTCCTCGTCAGAGCGTCCTCGTCAGAGCGTCCTCGTCAGAGCGTCCTCGTCAGAGCGTCCTCGCCAGAGCGTCCTCGCCAGAGCGTCCTCGTCAGAGCGTCCTCGTTAGAGCGTCCTCGTCAGAGCGTCCTCGTCAGAGCGTCAGAGCGTCCTCGTCAGAGCGTCCTCGTCAGAGCGTCAGAGCGTCCTCGTCAGAGCGTCCTCGTCAGAGCGTCCTCGTCAGAGCGTCAGAGCGTCCTCGTCAGAGCGTCCTCGTCAGAGCGTCCTCGTCAGAGCGTCAGAGCGTCCTCGTCAGAGCGTCCTCGTCAGAGCGTCAGAGCGTCCTCGTCAGAGCGTCCTCGTCAGAGCGTCCTCGTTAGAGCGTCAGAGCGTCCTCGCCAGAGCGTCCTCGCCAGAGCGTCCTCGTTAGAGCGTCAGAGCGTCCTCGTCAGAGCGTCCTCGTCAGAGCGTCCTCGTCAGCGCGTCCTCGACAGAGCGTCCTCGTCAGAGCGTCCTCGTCAGAGCGTCCTCGTCAGAGCGTCCTCGTTAGAGCGTCAGAGCGTCCTCGTCAGAGCGTCCTCGTCAGAGCGTCCTCGTCAGAGCGTCCTCGTCAGAGCGTCCTCGTTAGAGCGTCCTCGTCAGCGCGTCAGAGCGTCCTCGTCAGAGCGTCCTCGTCAGAGCGTCCTCGTCAGCGCGTCAGAGCGTCCTCGTCAGAGCGTCCTCGTCAGAGCGTCCTCGTCAGAGCGTCCTCGTCAGAGCGTCCTCGTTAGAGCGTCAGAGCGTCCTCGTCAGAGCGTCCTCGTCAGAGCGTCCTCGTCAGAGCGTCCTCGTCAGAGCCTCCTCGTCAGAGCCTCCTCGTTAGAGCGTCAGAGCGTCCTCGTCAGAGCGTCAGAGCGTCCTCGCCAGAGCGTCCTCGTCAGAGCGTCCTCGTCAGAGCGTCCTCGTCAGAGCGTCCTCGTCAGAGCGTCCTCGTCAGAGCGTCCTCGTTAGAGCGTCAGAGCGTCCTCGTCAGCGCGTCCTCGTCAGAGCGTCCTCGTCAGCGCGTCCTCGACAGAGCGTCCTCGTCCTCGTCAGAGCGTCAGAGCGTCCTCGTCAGAGCGTCCTCGTCAGAGCGTCCTCGTCAGAGCGTCCTCGTCAGCGCGTCCTCGACAGAGCGTCCTCGTTAGAGCGTCAGAGCGTCCTCGTTAGAGCGTCAGAGCGTCCTCGTCAGAGCGTCCTCGTTAGAGCGTCAGAGCGTCCTCGTCAGAGCGTCCTCGTCAGAGCGTCCTCGTTAGAGCGTCAGAGCGTCCTCGTCAGAGCGTCCTCGTCAGCGCGTCCTCGTCAGAGCGTCCTCGTCAGAGCGTCCTCGTTAGAGCGTCCTCGTCAGAGCGTCCTCGTCAGAGCGTCAGAGCGTCCTCGTCAGAGCGTCCTCGTCAGAGCGTCCTCGTCAGAGCGTCAGAGCGTCCTCGTCAGAGCGTCCTCGTCAGAGCGTCCTCGTCAGAGCGTCAGAGCGTCCTCGTCAGAGCGTCCTCGTCAGAGCGTCCTCGTTAGAGCGTCAGAGCGTCCTCGTCAGAGCGTCCTCGTCAGAGCGTCAGAGCGTCCTCGTCAGAGCGTCCTCGTCAGAGCGTCCTCGTTAGAGCGTCAGAGCGTCCTCGTTAGAGCGTCAGAGCGTCCTCGTCAGAGCGTCCTCGTCAGAGCGTCCTCGTTAGAGCGTCAGAGCGTCCTCGTCAGAGCGTCAGAGCGTCCTCGTCAGAGCGTCCTCGTCAGAGCGTCAGAGCGTCCTCGCCAGAGCGTCCTCGTTAGAGCGTCAGAGCGTCCTCGTCAGAGCGTCCTCGTCAGAGCGTCAGAGCGTCCTCGTCAGAGCGTCCTCGTCAGAGCGTCAGAGCGTCCTCGTCAGAGCGTCCTCGTCAGAGCGTCCTCGTTAGAGCGTCAGAGCGTCCTCGTCAGAGCGTCCTCGTCAGCGCGTCCTCGTCAGAGCGTCCTCGTCAGAGCGTCAGAGCGTCCTCGTCAGAGCGTCAGAGCGTCCTCGTCAGAGCGTCCTCGTTAGAGCGTCAGAGCGTCCTCGTTAGAGCGTCAGAGCGTCCTCGTCAGAGCGTCCTCGTCAGAGCGTCAGAGCGTCCTCGTCAGAGCGTCCTCGTTAGAGCGTCAGAGCGTCCTCGTCAGAGCGTCCTCGTCAGAGCGTCCTCGTTAGAGCGTCAGAGCGTCCTCGTCAGAGCGTCCTCGCCAGAGCGTCCTCGTTAGAGCGTCAGAGCGTCCTCGTCAGAGCGTCCTCGTCAGAGCGTCCTCGTCAGAGCGTCCTCGTCAGAGCGTCAGAGCGTCCTCGTCAGAGCGTCCTCGTTAGAGCGTCAGAGCGTCCTCGTCAGAGCGTCCTCGTCAGAGCGTCAGAGCGTCCTCGTCAGAGCGTCTTCGTCAGAGCGTCCTCGTCAGAGCGTCAGAGCGTCCTCGTCAGAGCGTCCTCGTCAGAGCGTCAGAGCGTCCTCGTCAGAGCGTCCTCGTCAGAGCGTCCTCGTCAGAGCGTCCTCGCCAGAGCGTCCTCGTTAGAGCGTCAGAGCGTCCTCGTCAGAGCGTCCTCGCCAGAGCGTCCTCGTCAGAGCGTCAGAGCGTCCTCGTCAGAGCGTCCTCGTCAGAGCGTCCTCGTCAGAGCGTCCTCGCCAGAGCGTCCTCGTCAGAGCGTCAGAGCGTCCTCGTCAGAGCGTCCTCGTCAGAGCGTCCTCGCCAGAGCGTCCTCGTTAGAGCGTCAGAGCGTCCTCGTCAGAGCGTCCTCGCCAGAGCGTCCTCGTCAGAGCGTCAGAGCGTCCTCTTGAGCGTCCTCGTCAGAGCGTCCTCGTCAGAGCGTCCTCGTCAGAGCGTCCTCGCCAGAGCGTCCTCGTTAGAGCGTCAGAGCGTCCTCGTCAGAGCGTCCTCGTCAGAGCGTCCTCGTCAGAGCGTCCTCGTCAGAGCGTCAGAGCGTCCTCGCCAGAGCGTCCTCGTCAGAGCGTCCTCGCCAGAGCGTCCTCGCCAGAGCGTCCTCGCCAGAGCGGCTCGTCAGAGCGTCCTCGTCAGAGCGTCCTCGCCAGAGCGTCCTCGCCAGAGCGTCCTCGTTAGAGCGCCAGAGCGTCCTCGTTAGAGCGTCAGAGCGTCCTCGTCAGAGCGTCCTCGTCAGAGCGTCCTCGCCAGAGCGTCCTCGCCAGAGCGTCCTCGTTAGAGCGTCAGAGCGTCCTCGTCAGAGCGTCCTCGTCAGAGCGTCCTCGTCAGAGCGTCCTCGTCAGAGCGTCCTCGTCAGAGCGTCCTCGTTAGAGCGTCAGAGCGTCCTCGTCAGAGCGTCCTCGCCAGAGCGTCCTCGTCAGAGCGTCAGAGCGTCCTCGTCAGAGCGTCCTCGTCAGAGCGTCCTCGTCAGAGCGTCCTCGCCAGAGCGTCCTCGTTAGAGCGTCAGAGCGTCCTCGTCAGAGCGTCCTCGTCAGAGCGTCAGAGCGTCCTCTTGAGCGTCCTCGTCAGAGCGTCCTCGTCAGAGCGTCCTCGTCAGAGCGTCCTCGCCAGAGCGTCCTCGTTAGAGCGTCAGAGCGTCCTCGTCAGAGCGTCCTCGTCAGAGCGTCCTCGTCAGAGCGTCCTCGTTAGAGCGTCAGAGCGTCCTCGTCAGAGCGTCCTCGCCAGAGCGTCCTCGCCAGAGCGTCCTCGCCAGAGCGTCCTCGTTAGAGCGTCAGAGCGTCCTCGTCAGAGCGTCCTCGTCAGAGCGTCCTCGCCAGAGCGTCCTCGCCAGAGCGTCCTCGTTAGAGCGTCAGAGCGTCCTCGTCAGAGCGTCCTCGTCAGAGCGTCCTCGTCAGAGCGTCAGAGCGTCCTCGTCAGAGCGTCCTCGTCAGAGCGTCCTCGTCAGAGCGTCCTCGTCAGAGCGTCCTCGTTAGAGCGTCAGAGCGTCCTCGTCAGAGCGTCCTCGTCAGAGCGTCCTCGTTAGAGCGTCCTCGTCAGAGCGTCCTCGTCAGAGCGTCAGAGCGTCCTCGTCAGAGCGTCCTCGTCAGAGCGTCAGAGCGTCCTCGTCAGAGCGTCCTCGTCAGAGCGTCCTCGTTAGAGCGTCAGAGCGTCCTCGTCAGAGCGTCCTCGCCAGAGCGTCCTCGTTAGAGCGTCAGAGCGTCCTCGTCAGAGCGTCCTCGTCAGAGCGTCCTCGTCAGCGCGTCCTCGTCAGAGCGTCAGAGCGTCCTCGCCAGAGCGTCCTCGTCAGAGCGTCCTCGTCAGCGCGTCCTCGTCAGAGCGTCCTCGTCAGCGCGTCCTCGACAGAGCGTCCTCGTTAGAGCGTCAGAGCGTCCTCGTCAGCGCGTCCTCGACAGAGCGTCAGAGCGTCCTCGTCAGAGCGTCCTCGTCAGAGCGTCCTCGTCAGAGCGTCCTCGACAGAGCGTCCTCGTTAGAGCGTCAGAGCGTCCTCGTCAGAGCGTCCTCGTCAGAGCGTCCTCGTCAGAGCGTCCTCGTCAGAGCATCCTCATCAGCGCGTCCTCGTCAGAGCGTCCTCGTTAGAGCGTCAGAGCGTCCTCGTCAGAGCGTCCTCGTCAGAGCGTCCTCGTCAGCGCGTCCTCGACAGAGCGTCCTCGTCAGAGCGTCCTCGTTAGAGCGTCAGAGCGTCCTCGTCAGAGCGTCCTCGTCAGAGCGTCCTCGTTAGAGCGTCAGAGCGTCCTCGTCAGAGCGTCCTCGTCAGAGCGTCCTCGTCAGCGCGTCCTCGTCAGAGCGTCAGAGCGTCCTCGTTAGAGCGTCAGAGCGTCCTCGTCAGAGCGTCCTCGTCAGAGCGTCCTCGTCAGAGCGTCCTCGTTAGAGCGTCAGAGCGTCCTCGTCAGAGCGTCCTCGTCAGAGCGTCCTCGTCAGAGCGTCAGAGCGTCCTCGTCAGAGCGTCCTCGTCAGAGCGTCCTCGTTAGAGCGTCAGAGCGTCCTCGCCAGAGCGTCCTCGTCAGAGCGTCCTCGTCAGAGCGTCCTCGTCAGAGCGTCAGAGCGTCCTCGTCAGAGCGTCCTCGTCAGAGCGTCCTCGTCAGAGCGTCCTCGTCAGAGCGTCAGAGCGTCCTCGTCAGAGCGTCCTCGTCAGAGCGTCCTCGTCAGAGCGTCCTCGCCAGAGCGTCCTCGTTAGAGCGTCAGAGCGTCCTCGTCAGAGCGTCCTCGCCAGAGCGTCCTCGTCAGAGCGTCAGAGCGTCCTCGTCAGAGCGTCCTCGTCAGAGCGTCCTCGCCAGAGCGTCCTCGTCAGAGCGTCAGAGCGTCCTCGTCAGAGCGTCCTCGCCAGAGCGTCCTCGTTAGAGCGTCAGAGCGTCCTCGTCAGAGCGTCCTCGCCAGAGCGTCCTCGTCAGAGCGTCAGAGCGTCCTCTTGAGCGTCCTCGTCAGAGCGTCCTCGTCAGAGCGTCCTCGTCAGAGCGTCCTCGTCAGAGCGTCCTCGCCAGAGCGTCCTCGTCAGAGCGTCAGAGCGTCCTCGTCAGAGCGTCCTCGTCAGAGCGTCCTCGTCAGAGCGTCAGAGCGTCCTCGTCAGAGCGTCCTCGTCAGCGCGTCCTCGTCAGAGCGTCCTCGCCAGAGCGTCCTCGTCAGAGCGTCCTCGCCAGAGCGTCCTCGCCAGAGCGTCCTCGCCAGAGCGTCCTCGCCAGAGCGGCTCGTCAGAGCGTCCTCGTCAGAGCGTCCTCGCCAGAGCGTCCTCGCCAGAGCGTCCTCGTTAGAGCGCCAGAGCGTCCTCGTTAGAGCGTCAGAGCGTCCTCGTCAGAGCGTCCTCGTCAGAGCGTCCTCGCCAGAGCGTCCTCGCCAGAGCGTCCTCGTTAGAGCGTCAGAGCGTCCTCGTCAGAGCGTCCTCGTCAGAGCGTCCTCGTCAGAGCGTCCTCGTCAGAGCGTCCTCGTCAGAGCGTCCTCGTTAGAGCGTCAGAGCGTCCTCGTCAGAGCGTCCTCGCCAGAGCGTCCTCGTCAGAGCGTCAGAGCGTCCTCGTCAGAGCGTCCTCGTCAGAGCGTCCTCGTCAGAGCGTCCTCGCCAGAGCGTCCTCGTTAGAGCGTCAGAGCGTCCTCGTCAGAGCGTCCTCGTCAGAGCGTCAGAGCGTCCTCTTGAGCGTCCTCGTCAGAGCGTCCTCGTCAGAGCGTCCTCGTCAGAGCGTCCTCGCCAGAGCGTCCTCGTTAGAGCGTCAGAGCGTCCTCGTCAGAGCGTCCTCGTCAGAGCGTCCTCGTCAGAGCGTCAGAGCGTCCTCGTCAGAGCGTCCTCGTCAGAGCGTCCTCGTCAGAGCGTCCTCGCCAGAGCGTCCTCGTTAGAGCGTCAGAGCGTCCTCGTCAGAGCGTCAGAGCGTCCTCTTGAGCGTCCTCGTCAGAGCGTCCTCGTCAGAGCGTCCTCGTCAGAGCGTCCTCGCCAGAGCGTCCTCGTTAGAGCGTCAGAGCGTCCTCGTCAGAGCGTCCTCGTCAGAGCGTCCTCGTCAGAGCGTCCTCGTTAGAGCGTCAGAGCGTCCTCGTCAGAGCGTCCTCGCCAGAGCGTCCTCGCCAGAGCGTCCTCGCCAGAGCGTCCTCGTTAGAGCGTCAGAGCGTCCTCGTCAGAGCGTCCTCGTCAGAGCGTCCTCGCCAGAGCGTCCTCGCCAGAGCGTCCTCGTTAGAGCGTCAGAGCGTCCTCGTCAGAGCGTCCTCGTCAGAGCGTCCTCGTCAGAGCGTCAGAGCGTCCTCGTCAGAGCGTCCTCGTCAGAGCGTCCTCGTTAGAGCGTCAGAGCGTCCTCGTCAGAGCGTCCTCGCCAGAGCGTCCTCGTTAGAGCGTCAGAGCGTCCTCGTCAGAGCGTCCTCGTCAGCGCGTCCTCGTCAGAGCGTCAGAGCGTCCTCGCCAGAGCGTCCTCGTCAGAGCGTCCTCGTCAGCGCGTCCTCGTCAGAGCGTCCTCGTCAGCGCGTCCTCGACAGAGCGTCCTCGTTAGAGCGTCAGAGCGTCCTCGTCAGCGCGTCCTCGACAGAGCGTCAGAGCGTCCTCGTCAGAGCGTCCTCGTCAGAGCGTCCTCGTCAGAGCGTCCTCGACAGAGCGTCCTCGTTAGAGCGTCAGAGCGTCCTCGTCAGAGCGTCCTCGTCAGAGCGTCCTCGTCAGAGCGTCCTCGTCAGAGCGTCCTCGTCAGCGCGTCCTCGTCAGAGCGTCCTCGTCAGCGCGTCCTCGACAGAGCGTCCTCGTCAGAGCGTCCTCGTTAGAGCGTCAGAGCGTCCTCGTCAGAGCGTCCTCGTCAGAGCGTCCTCGTTAGAGCGTCAGAGCGTCCTCGTCAGAGCGTCCTCGTCAGAGCGTCCTCGTCAGCGCGTCCTCGTCAGAGCGTCAGAGCGTCCTCGTTAGAGCGTCAGAGCGTCCTCGTCAGAGCGTCCTCGTCAGAGCGTCCTCGTTAGAGCGTCAGAGCGTCCTCGTCAGAGCGTCCTCGTCAGAGCGTCCTCGTCAGAGCGTCAGAGCGTCCTCGTCAGAGCGTCCTCGTCAGAGCGTCCTCGTCAGAGCGTCAGAGCGTCCTCGTCAGAGCGTCCTCGTCAGAGCCTCCTCGTTAGAGCGTCAGAGCGTCCTCGTCAGCGCGTCCTCGTCAGAGCGTCCTCGTCAGCGCGTCCTCGACAGAGCGTCCTCGTCCTCGTCAGAGCGTCAGAGCGTCCTCGTCAGAGCGTCCTCGTCAGAGCGTCCTCGTCAGAGCGTCCTCGTCAGCGCGTCCTCGACAGAGCGTCCTCGTTAGAGCGTCAGAGCGTCCTCGTTAGAGCGTCAGAGCGTCCTCGTCAGAGCGTCCTCGTTAGAGCGTCAGAGCGTCCTCGACAGAGCGTCCTCGACAGAGCGTCCTCGTTAGAGCGTCAGAGCGTCCTCGTCAGAGCGTCCTCGTCAGAGCGTCCTCGTCAGCGCGTCCTCGTCAGCGCGTCCTCGTCAGAGCGTCCTCGTTAGAGCGTCAGAGCGTCCTCGTCAGAGCGTCCTCGTCAGAGCGTCCTCGTCAGAGCGTCCTCGTCAGAGCGTCAGAGCGTCCTCGTCAGAGCGTCCTCGTCAGAGCGTCCTCGTCAGAGCGTCCTCGTCAGAGCGTCAGAGCGTCCTCGTCAGAGCGTCCTCGTCAGAGCGTCCTCGTCAGAGCGTCAGAGCGTCCTCGTCAGAGCGTCCTCGTCAGAGCGTCCTCGTCAGAGCGTCCTCGTCAGAGCGTCCTCGTTAGAGCGTCAGAGCGTCCTCGTCAGCACGTCATCGTCAGAGCGTCCTCGTCAGCGCGTCCTCGACAGAGCGTCCTCGTCCTCGTCAGAGCGTCAGAGCGTCCTCGTCAGAGCGTCCTCGTCAGAGCGTCCTCGTCAGCGCGTCCTCGACAGAGCGTCCTCGTTAGAGCGTCAGAGCGTCCTCGTTAGAGCGTCAGAGCGTCCTCGTCAGCGCGTCCTCGTCAGCGCGTCCTCGTCAGAGCGTCCTCGTCAGAGCGTCAGAGCGTCCTCGTCAGAGCGTCCTCGTCAGAGCGTCCTCGTCAGCGCGTCCTCGTCAGCGCGTCCTCGTCAGAGCGTCCTCGTTAGAGCGTCAGAGCGTCCTTGTCAGAGCGTCCTCGTCAGAGCGTCCTCGTCAGAGCGTCCTCGTCAGCGCGTCCTCGTCAGAGCGTCCTCGTCAGAGCGTCAGAGCGTCCTCGTCAGCGCGTCCTCGTCAGCGCGTCCTCGACAGAGCGTCCTCGTCCTCGTCAGAGCGTCAGAGCGTCCTCGTCAGAGCGTCCTCGTCAGAGCGTCCTCGTCAGCGCGTCCTCGACAGAGCGTCCTCGTTAGAGCGTCAGAGCGTCCTCGTCAGAGCGTCCTCGTCAGCGCGTCCTCGTCAGAGCGTCCTCGTTAGAGCGTCAGAGCGTCCTCGACAGAGCGTCCTCGTCAGAGCGTCCTCGTCAGCGCGTCCTCGTCAGCGCGTCCTCGTCAGAGCGTCCTCGTTAGAGCGTCAGAGCGTCCTCGTCAGAGCGTCCTCGTCAGAGCGTCCTCGTCAGAGCGTCCTCGTCAGAGCGTCCTCGTCAGCGCGTCCTCGTCAGAGCGTCCTCGTTAGAGCGTCAGAGCGTCCTCGTCAGAGCGTCCTCGTCAGAGCGTCCTCGTCAGCGCGTCCTCGACAGAGCGTCCTCGTCAGAGCGTCCTCGTTAGAGCGTCAGAGCGTCCTCGTCAGAGCGTCCTCGTCAGAGCGTCCTCGTTAGAGCGTCAGAGCGTCCTCGTCAGAGCGTCCTCGTCAGAGCGTCCTCGTCAGCGCGTCCTCGTCAGAGCGTCAGAGCGTCCTCGTTAGAGCGTCAGAGCGTCCTCGTCAGAGCGTCCTCGTCAGAGCGTCCTCGTCAGAGCGTCCTCGTCAGAGCGTCCTCGTTAGAGCGTCAGAGCGTCCTCGTCAGAGCGTCCTCGTCAGAGCGTCCTCGTCAGAGCGTCAGAGCGTCCTCGTCAGAGCGTCCTCGTCAGAGCGTCCTCGTTAGAGCGTCAGAGCGTCCTCGCCAGAGCGTCCTCGTCAGAGCGTCCTCGTCAGAGCGTCAGAGCGTCCTCGTCAGAGCGTCCTCGTCAGAGCGTCCTCGTCAGAGCGTCCTCGTCAGAGCCTCCTCGTTAGAGCGTCAGAGCGTCCTCGTCAGCGCGTCCTCGTCAGAGCGTCCTCGTCAGCGCGTCCTCGACAGAGCGTCCTCGTCCTCGTCAGAGCGTCAGAGCGTCCTCGTCAGAGCGTCCTCGTCAGAGCGTCCTCGTCAGAGCGTCCTCGTCAGCGCGTCCTCGACAGAGCGTCCTCGTTAGAGCGTCAGAGCGTCCTCGTTAGAGCGTCAGAGCGTCCTCGTCAGAGCGTCCTCGTTAGAGCGTCAGAGCGTCCTCGACAGAGCGTCCTCGACAGAGCGTCCTCGTTAGAGCGTCAGAGCGTCCTCGTCAGAGCGTCCTCGTCAGAGCGTCCTCGTCAGAGCGTCAGAGCGTCCTCGTCAGAGCGTCCTCGTTAGAGCGTCAGAGCGTCCTCGTCAGAGCGTCCTCGTCAGAGCGTCCTCGTCAGAGCGTCCTCGTCAGAGCGTCCTCGTTAGAGCGTCAGAGCGTCCTCGTCAGCACGTCATCGTCAGAGCGTCCTCGTCAGCGCGTCCTCGACAGAGCGTCCTCGTCCTCGTCAGAGCGTCAGAGCGTCCTCGTCAGAGCGTCCTCGTCAGAGCGTCCTCGTCAGCGCGTCCTCGACAGAGCGTCCTCGTTAGAGCGTCAGAGCGTCCTCGTTAGAGCGTCAGAGCGTCCTCGTCAGCGCGTCCTCGTCAGCGCGTCCTCGTCAGAGCGTCCTCGTCAGAGCGTCAGAGCGTCCTCGTCAGAGCGTCCTCGTCAGAGCGTCCTCGTCAGCGCGTCCTCGTCAGCGCGTCCTCGTCAGAGCGTCCTCGTTAGAGCGTCAGAGCGTCCTTGTCAGAGCGTCCTCGTCAGAGCGTCCTCGTTAGAGCGTCAGAGCGTCCTCGTCAGAGCGTCCTCGTCAGAGCGTCCTCGTCAGAGCGTCAGAGCGTCCTCGTCAGAGCGTCCTCGTCAGAGCGTCAGAGCGTCCTCGTCAGCGCGTCCTCGTCAGAGCGTCCTCGTCAGCGCGTCCTCGACAGAGCGTCCTCGTCCTCGTCAGAGCGTCAGAGCGTCCTCGTCAGAGCGTCCTCGTCAGAGCGTCCTCGTCAGCGCGTCCTCGACAGAGCGTCCTCGTTAGAGCGTCAGAGCGTCCTCGTTAGAGCGTCAGAGCGTCCTCGTCAGAGCGTCCTCGTCAGCGCGTCCTCGTCAGAGCGTCCTCGTTAGAGCGTCAGAGCGTCCTCGACAGAGCGTCCTCGTCAGAGCGTCCTCGTCAGCGCGTCCTCGTCAGCGCGTCCTCGTCAGAGCGTCCTCGTTAGAGCGTCAGAGCGTCCTCGTCAGAGCGTCCTCGTCAGAGCGTCCTCGTCAGCGCGTCCTCGTCAGAGCGTCCTCGACAGAGCGTCAGAGCGTCCTCGTCAGAGCGTCCTCGTCAGCGCGTCCTCGTCAGAGCGTCCTCGTTAGAGCGTCAGAGCGTCCTCGACAGAGCGTCCTCGTCAGAGCGTCCTCGTCAGCGCGTCCTCGTCAGCGCGTCCTCGTCAGAGCGTCCTCGTTAGAGCGTCAGAGCGTCCTCGTCAGAGCGTCCTCGTCAGAGCGTCCTCGTCAGCGCGTCCTCGTCAGAGCGTCCTCGACAGAGCGTCAGAGCGTCCTCGTCAGTGTACGGCTTTATTGTTATTACATGGACATTATATTCTAATGAGCTCTCATTTGTCCTGGTCCTGTGCTCGTCCTGGTCCTGGTCTTGGTCCTGGTTCTGGTCCAGGTCCATTCCCAGATGCTCAGCTTCCTTCTAAACGGATCCTGGGACCAAAGAACTATGAGTTCCTGGAGTCCAAGAGGCCTGAGTTTGAAGAGTACCTGCAGGTGAGAACTGAGAGAACTGAAGCCTCATGTTCAGTCAGTGCTTCAGGGTTTATGTCTGGTTCATGGTCTGGTTTATGTCTGGTTCATGGTCTGGTTTATGGTCTGGTTTATGTCTGGTTCATGGTCTGGTTTATGGTCTGGTTTATGGTCTGGTTTATGTCTGGTTTATGGTCTGGTTTATGGTCTGGTTTATGTCTGGTTTATGGTCTGGTTTATGTCTGGTTCATGGTCTGGTTTATGGTCTGGTTTATGTCTGGTTTATGGTCTGGTTTATGGTCTGGTTTATGGTGTCCTTTATGTCTGGTTTATGGTCTGGTTTATGGTCTGGTTTATGGTCTGGTTTATGGTCTGGTTTATGGTCTGGTTTATGGTGTGCTTTATGTCTGGTTTATGGTCTGGTTTATGGTCTGGTTTATGGTCTGGTTTATGTCTGGTTTATGGTCTGGTTTATGGTCTGGTTTATGGTCTGGTTTATGTCTGGTTTATGGTCTGGTTTATGGTCTGAATGTGGACTATAATGTTTTTCTCTTGTTGGACGTCAGAACTTGCTGCAGGTTCCTGAGCTCAGTAACAGTCAGCTCCTCGCAGACTTCCTGTCTCCTCACAGCATCGAGTCACAGTTCCTCGACAGGATGCTCCCCGACGTAAACCTGGGTAGGACACACCCTTTAGATATAACCTGGGTAGGACACACCCTTTAGATGTAACCTGGTTAGGGTGACACACCCTTTAGATATAACCTGTGTAGGACACACCCTTAGATGTAACCTGTGTAGGACACACCCTTTAGATGTAACCTGGGTAGGACACACCCTTTAGATGTAACCTGGTTAGGGTGACACACCCTTTAGATATAACCTGTGTAGGACACACCCTTTAGATGTAACCTGTGTAGGACACACCCTTTAGATGTAACCTTGGTAGGACACACCCTTTTAGATGTAAGTTGTGTAGGACACACCCTTTTAGATGTAACCTGGGTAGGACACACCCTTTAGATATAACCTGGATAGGACACACCCTTTAGATGTAACCTGGGTAGGACACACCCTTTAGATGTATCCTGGGTAGGACACACCCTTTAGATGTAACCTGGGCAGGACACACCCTTTAGATGTAACCTGGGTAGGACGCACTTTGACCCTTTAGATTTAACCTCGGTGGCATGGTTTCCCCGCCCACTAAACCCATGTTCAATAGGCTCCTCCCACTAAACCCATGGTGCTGCACCTGGTACAGAGGTCTCTCCAGGCTCATGTAGATGTGGTGTTTCAATTCAATTCAATGTATTTTTGTAACGTCCAAAATCACAACAACAGTTTCCTCTGAGGGCGACAGTGAGAAATGAATCAACAATGTCTGTGGTGGCGAGGGACGATGTCCCAGAGTCCTCTGTCCTTAGCTCCTCCTTCTGTCCTTAGCTCCTCCTTCTGTCCTTAGCTCCTCCTTCTGTCCTTAGCTCCTCCTTCTGTCCTTAGACCCTCCTTCTGTCCTTAGACCCTCCTTCTGTCCTTAGACCCTCCTTCTGTCCTTAGACCCTCCTTCTGTCCTTAGCTCCTCCTTCTGCAGGAAAAACTACAAAAACCCTCCTTGGGACAAAGTATAAACCTGTGTTAGTTCCAGATGAAGGAGGATGTGACTCTCACAGACGTGAGGGAGACTGGAGCTGGAGCCACTCTTCAGGCAGATGAGGGACCGTCCACACGGGGCAGGGACACTTCACCAGGAGAGGGACATCTGGGTCCACAGGTCCTCAGGAGTGAGACAAAGAAGGCGGTGAACAGTTTGCAAGTGGAATTAAAAAATAAATATTGTTTGATAGAATAAGTCAGAAGAAGAGGACAGAGCTCATACTTCCCCCAGAGTTGCTGCTAGGGCAGCGGAGCTGAAGCTGTGGGTTTATGTTTCTGTTCCTAACTAGTCTGACCATAAGTCATTTCAAAGAGGAACGTTTAAGCCTGGACTTAAATGAAGAGACTGTGTCGCCTCTTTAACATGGACAGGACTCCACCTCCTACTGTGCTTTTAGAGACTCTTGGCACCACCAGAAGTCCAGCATTGAGAGTGAAGAGCTCTGATTGGATGAGATGGTTCTATAGCATCTTTGAGGTGGGAGGGGCCATGTCATTTATGGCTTTGTAAATCAGGAGGAGGAGTTTAAATGTGATTCTAAACTGGACAGGAGCCAGTGAAGAGACTCCAGCACCGGCGTAATGTGCTCTCTTTTAGTTGCTGTTTGTAATCTTGCTGCTGCATTTTGAACCAGTTAAAGCTTTTTATGGAGCTTTTAGGACCTGCTGTGAGCAGGAGTTACAGGAGAATCGAGACGTTACAAATGCAGGAGACGTTTCAGCTTCACTTTTAGGCCGGATTCTTCTGATTTTGGCTCTTGTTGCGCAAATGGAAAGAGTCTGTTTTACTGATGTGATTTATATGAGCTTTAAATGAGAGCTCCTGGTCCAATCAGACTCTGAGGTTTCTTACAGTAGAACTGGAGGCTTCAGTGGGACTATCTGCACAATGACCTTCAGCACAATGACCTTCAGCACAATGACCTCCTGCACAATGACCTTCAGCACCATGACCTCCAGCACAATGACCTCCAGCACAATGACCTTCAGCACAATGACCTTCAGCACAATGACCTCCAGCACAATGACCTCCTGCACAATGACCTCCAGCACAATGACCTCCTGCACAATGACCTTCAGCACAATGACCTCCAGCACAATGACCTTCAGCACAATGACCTTCAGCACAATGACCTCCTGCACAATGACCTTCAGCACAATGACCTCCTGCACAATGACCTCCTGCACAATGACCTCCAGCACAATGACCTCCTCCACGATGACCTCCTGCACAATGACCTCCTGCACAATGACCTCCTGCACAATGACCTCCAGCACAATGACCTCCTCCACGATGACCTCCTGCACAATGACCTCCTGCACAATGACCTCCTGCACAATGACCTCCTGCACAATGACCTCCAGCACAATGACCTCCTCCACAATGACCTCCTGCACAATGACCTCCTGCACAATGACCTCCTGCACAATGACCTCCAGCACAATGACCTCCAGCACAATGACCTCCAGCACAATGACCTCGGTTTGTTCAGGGTTAAGAAGCAGATCATTAAGTGTCCTCCAGGTTTTTATCTCCTTCACACGAGCTCTAAGTCTGTCTCCTTGATCGCTCTGATCAGGTTCATTGATAAATACAGCTGAGTGTTAATGCCATGTGACCTGATCATGTGACCTGATCATGTGACCTAACGGCAGCATGTAAAGAGGAAACAGAATTGGACCGAGTACTGACCCCTGTGGCACACCGTAAATTACTTTAGAACAAGGTGAGGAGCTCTGGTTTACGTGAACAAACTGGTACCAATCAGATAAATAGGATGTAAAGCAGCTGAGGGCGGGGCCTCTGAGGGCGGGGCCTCTGACACCTACATCACATTCTAACCTCTGCAGTAGAATGTTGTGGTCGATGGTCAAACGTTTCCTGACAGTATCTGCTGCTTCTTCTCAGGTAAAATCTTCAAGTCCGTCCCTGGGAAACTCATGAAAGAGGTGAGCAATCTGACCAACTGAACCTTCTGGACATGTCTTCAACTGAACCTTCTGGACATGTCTTCAACTGAACCTTCTGGACATGTCTTCAACTGAACCTTCTGGACATGTCTTCAACTGAACCTTCTGGACATGTCTTCAACTGAACCTTCTGGACATGTCTTCAACTGAACCTTCTGGACATGTCTTCAACTGAACCTTCTGGACATGTCTTCAACTGAACCTTCTGGACATGTCTTCAACTGAACCTTCTGGACGTGTCTTCAACTGAACCTTCTGGACATGTCTTCAACTGAACCTTCTGGACGTGTCTTTTGTCTCCACAGAAAGGGCAGAACCTGGATCCGTTCCTTCAGTCGTTCTTTAACTCGTGTGAATCTCCCAAACCCAAACCGAGTCGCAACGAGCTCACGGTGTTGAGTCCTACTGCACACACGGACAAGAAGGTACAAATACTACTGCAAATACTCACTCTGAAGTACTTTTACTGGACACGCCGAGTCCTACTGCACACAGGGACAAGAAGGTACAAATACTACTGCAAATACTCACTCTGAAGTACTTTTACTGGACACGCCGAGTCCTACTGCACACAGGGACAAGAAGGTACAAATACTACTGCAAATACTCACTCTGAAGTACTTTTACTGGACACGCCGAGTCCTACTGCACACACGGACAAGAAGGTACAAATACTACTGCAAATACTCACTGTGAAGTACTTTTACTGCACACGCCGAGTCCTACTGCACACACGGACAAGAAGGTACAAATACTACTGCAAATACTCACTCTGAAGTACTTTTACTGGACACGCCGAGTCCTACTGCACACAGGGACAAGAAGGTACAAATACTACTGCAAATACTCACTCTGAAGTACTTTTACTGGACACGCCGAGTCCTACTGCACACAGGGACAAGAAGGTACAAATACTACTGCAAATACTCACTCTGAAGTACTTTTACTGGACACGCCGAGTCCTACTGCACACAGGGACAAGAAGGTACAAATACTACTGCAAATACTCACTCTGAAGTACTTTTACTGGACACGCCGAGTCCTACTGCACACAGGGACAAGAAGGTACAAATACTACTGCAAATACTCACTCTGAAGTACTTTTACTGCACACGCCGAGTCCTACTGCACACACGGACAAGAAGGTACAAATACTACTGCAAATACTCACTGTGAAGTACTTTTACTGCACACGCCGAGTCCTACTGCACACAGGGACAAGAAGGTACAAATACTACTGCAAATACTCACTGTGAAGTACTTTTACTGCACACGCCGAGTCCTACTGCACACACGGACAAGAAGGTACAAATACTACTGCAAATACTCACTGTGAAGTACTTTTACTGCACACGCCGAGTCCTACTGCACACACGGACAAGAAGGTACAAATACTACTGCAAATACTCACTCTGAAGTACTTTTACTGCACACGCCGAGTCCTACTGCACACACGGACAAGAAGGTACAAATACTACTGCAAATACTCACTCTGAAGTACTTTTACTGCACACGCCGAGTCCTACTGCACACACGGACAAGAAGGTACAACTACTACTGCAAATACTCACTGTGAAGTACTTTTACTGCACACGCCGAGTCCTACTGCACACACGGACAAGAAGGTACAACTACTACTGCAAATACTCACTGTGAAGTACTTTTACTGCACACGCCGAGTCCTACTGCACACAGGGACAAGAAGGTACAAATACTACTGTAAATACTCACTCTGAAGTACTTTTACTGCACACGTTGAATCTGTTCTGGGGTTTCAGCTTTTCACTACTTTGTACCACAACAACGCATGTGACCTCGGTGACCTCTCGGACAGGAAGTGCCCTCAGAAGTACTTCCTGGAGCAGCGCGGCATGTTCGACCACATGATGTTTGTGGGTGAGTGTCACAAGTGTCTTTAAACTCATTCATTTAAATAATTCCAGCTTCTTCCTCTTCTCTGGGTCGCGGGGGCTCAGAGTGTTCAGAGTCCCCGCCTCCTTACATCACTTCCTGTTTGTGTTTCAGCTCGGGTAGTGTTCAGAGTCCCCGCCTCCTTACATCACTTCCTGTTTGTGTTTCAGCTCGGGTAGTGTTCAGAGTCCCCGCCTCTTTACATCACTTCCTGTTTGTCTTTCAGCTCGGGTAGTGTTCAGAGTCCCCGCCTCCTTACATCACTTCCTGTTTGTGTTTCAGCTCGGGTAGTGTTCAGAGTCCCCGCCTCCTTACATCACTTCCTGTTTGTGTTTCAGCTCGGGTAGTGTTCAGAGTCCCCGCCTCCTTACATCACTTCCTGTTTGTCTTTCAGCTCGGGTAGTGTTCAGAGTCCCCGCCTCCTTACATCACTTCCTGTTTGTCTTTCAGCTCGGGTAGTGTTCAGAGTCCCCGCCTCCTTACATCACTTCCTGTTTGTGTTTCAGCTCGGGTAGTGTTCAGAGTCCCCGCCTCCTTACATCACTTCCTGTTTGTCTTTCAGCTCGGGTAGTGTTCAGAGTCCCCGCCTCCTTACATCACTTCCTGTTTGTCTTTCAGCTCGGGTAGTGTTCAGAGTCCCCGCCTCCTTACATCACTTCCTGTTTGTGTTTCAGCTCGGGTAGTGTTCAGAGTCCCCGCCTCTTTACATCACTTCCTGTTTGTCTTTCAGCTCGGGTAGTGTTCAGAGTCCCCGCCTCCTTACATCACTTCCTGTTTGTCTTTCAGCTCGGGTAGTGTTCAGAGTCCCCGCCTCCTTACATCACTTCCTGTTTGTGTTTCAGCTCGGGTAGTGTTCAGAGTCCCCGCCTCCTTACATCACTTCCTGTTTGTGTTTCAGCTCGGGTAGTGTTCAGAGTCCCCGCCTCTTTACATCACTTACTGTTTGTCTTTCAGCTCGGGTAGTGTTCAGAGTCCCCGCCTCCTTACATCACTTCCTGTTTGTCTTTCAGCTCGGGTAGTGTTCAGAGTCCCCGCCTCCTTACATCACTTCCTGTTTGTGTTTCAGCTCGGGTAGTGTTCAGAGTCCCCGCCTCTTTACATCACTTCCTGTTTGTCTTTCAGCTCGGGTAGTGTTCAGAGTCCCCGCCTCCTTACATCACTTCCTGTTTGTCTTTCAGCTCGGGTAGTGTTCAGAGTCCCCGCCTCCTTACATCACTTCCTGTTTGTGTTTCAGCTCGGGTAGTGTTCAGAGTCCCCGCCTCCTTACATCACTTCCTGTTTGTGTTTCAGCTCGGGTAGTGTTCAGAGTCCCCGCCTCTTTACATCACTTCCTGTTTGTCTTTCAGCTCGGGTAGTGTTCAGAGTCCCCGCCTCCTTACATCACTTCCTGTTTGTCTTTCAGCTCGGGTAGTGTTCAGAGTCCCCGCCTCCTTACATCACTTCCTGTTTGTGTTTCAGCTCGGGTAGTGTTCAGAGTCCCCGCCTCTTTACATCACTTCCTGTTTGTCTTTCAGCTCGGGTAGTGTTCAGAGTCCCCGCCTCCTTACATCACTTCCTGTTTGTCTTTCAGCTCGGGTAGTGTTCAGAGTCCCCGCCTCCTTACATCACTTCCTGTTTGTGTTTCAGCTCGGGTAGTGTTCAGAGTCCCCGCCTCCTTACATCACTTCCTGTTTGTGTTTCAGCTCGGGTAGTGTTCAGAGTCCCCGCCTCTTTACATCACTTACTGTTTGTCTTTCAGCTCGGGTAGTGTTCAGAGTCCCCGCCTCCTTACATCACTTCCTGTTTGTCTTTCAGCTCGGGTAGTGTTCAGAGTCCCCGCCTCCTTACATCACTTCCTGTTTGTGTTTCAGCTCGGGTAGTGTTCAGAGTCCCCGCCTCTTTACATCACTTCCTGTTTGTGTTTCAGCTCGGGTAGTGTTCAGAGTCCCCGCCTCCTTACATCACTTCCTGTTTGTCTTTCAGCTCGGGTAGTGTTCAGAGTCCCCGCCTCCTTACATCACTTCCTGTTTGTGTTTCAGCTCGGGTAGTGTTCAGAGTCCCCGCCTCCTTACATCACTTCCTGTTTGTGTTTCAGCTCGGGTAGTGTTCAGAGTCCCCGCCTCTTTACATCACTTCCTGTTTGTCTTTCAGCTCGGGTAGTGTTCAGAGTCCCCGCCTCCTTACATCACTTCCTGTTTGTCTTTCAGCTCGGGTAGTGTTCAGAGTCCCCGCCTCCTTACATCACTTCCTGTTTGTCTTTCAGCTCGGGTAGTGTTCAGAGTCCCCGCCTCCTTACATCACTTCCTGTTTGTCTTTCAGCTCGGGTAGTGTTCAGAGTCCCCGCCTCCTTACATCACTTCCTGTTTGTGTTTCAGCTCGGGTAGTGTTCAGAGTCCCCGCCTCCTTACATCACTTCCTGTTTGTCTTTCAGCTCGGGTAGTGTTCATAGTCCCCGCCTCCTTACATCACTTCCTGTTTGTGTTTCAGCTCGGGTAGTGTTCAGAGTCCCCACCTCCTTACATCACTTCCTGTTTGTCTTTCAGCTCGGGTAGTGTTCAGAGTCCCCGCCTCCTTACATCACTTCCTGTTTGTGTTTCAGCTCGGGTAGTGTTCAGAGTCCCCGCCTCCTTACATCACTTCCTGTTTGTCTTTCAGCTCGGGTAGTGTTCAGAGTCCCCCCCCCCCCCCCCCCCCCCCCCCCCCCCCCCCCCCCCCCCCCCCCCCCCCCCCCCCCCCCCCCCCCCCCCCCCCATCACTTCCTGTTTGTCTTTCAGCTCGGGTAGTGTTCAGAGTCCCCGCCTCCTTACATCACTTCCTGTTTGTGTTTCAGCTCGGGTAGTGTTCAGAGTCCCCGCCTCCTTACATCACTTCCTGTTTGTCTTTCAGCTCGGGTAGTGTTCAGAGTCCCCGCCTCCTTACATCACTTCCTGTTTGTCTTTCAGCTCGGGTAGTGTTCAGAGTCCCCGCCTCCTTACATCACTTCCTGTTTGTCTTTCAGCTCGGGTAGTGTTCAGAGTCCCCGCCTCCTTACATCACTTCCTGTTTGTCTTTCAGCTCGGGTAGTGTTCAGAGTCCCCGCCTCCTTACATCACTTCCTGTTTGTCTTTCAGCTCGGGTAGTGTTCAGAGTCCCCGCCTCCTTACATCACTTCCTGTTTGTGTTTCAGCTCGGGTAGTGTTCAGAGTCCCCGCCTCCTTACATCACTTCCTGTTTGTGTTTCAGCTCGGGTAGTGTTCAGAGTCCCCGCCTCCTTACATCACTTCCTGTGCGCTCTCAGAATTGTGGCTAAACGTTCATTCGAGTCGTATCTGGATCATCTCATGAACCACAAACTGGAGCAGCTTCTGCAGGAACATCGCCTCGTGTCTCTCATCACGCAACTCCGAGGTCTGGACATGCCCCTGTTTGACACCATTTTTACCTGTTTCAGACAGTGTTTTAAACGTGTTTTTACATGTTTCAGATGCAGTGTTTTAAAGGTGTTTTTACATGTTTTAAACTTGTTTTTACATGTTTCAGATGTAGTGTTTTAAAGGTGTTTTTACATGTTTTAAACGTGTTTTAACATGTTTCAGATGCAGTGTTTTAAACGTGTTTTTACATGTTTCAGATGTAGTGTTTTAAAGGTGTTTTTACATGTTTTAAACGTGTTTTTACATGTTTCAGATGTAGTGTTTTAAATGTGTTTTTACATGTTTTAAACGTGTTTTTACATGTTTCAGATGTAGTGTTTTAAATGTGTTTTTACATGTTTCAGATTTAGTGTTTTAAAGGTGTTTTTACATGTTTTAAACGTGTTTTTACATGTTTCAGATGTAGTGTTTTAAAGGTGTTTTTACATGTTTTAAACGTGTTTTTACATGTTTCAGATGTAGTGTTTTAAATGTGTTTTTACATGTTTCAGATTTAGTGTTTTAAAGGTGTTTTTACATGTTTTAAACGTGTTTTTACATGTTTCAGATGCAGTGTTTTAAACGTGTTTTTACATGTTTCAGATGTAGTGTTTTAAAGGTGTTTTTACATGTTTTAAACGTGTTTTTACATGTTTCAGATGTAGTGTTTTAAACGTGTTTTTACATGTTTCAGATGCAGTGTTTTAAACGTGTTTTTACATGTTTTAAAGGTGTTTTTACATGTTTCAGATGTAGTGTTTTAAAGGTGTTTTTACATGTTTTAAACGTGTTTTTACATGTTTCAGATGCAGTGTTTTAAACGTGTTTTTACATGTTTCAGGTGTAGTGTTTTAAAGGTGTTTTTACATGTTTTAAACGTGTTTTTACATGTTTCAGATGTAGTGTTTTAAATGTGTTTTTACATGTTTTAAACGTGTTTTTACATGTTTCAGATGCAGTGTTTTAAACGTGTTTTTACATGTTTCAGATGTAGTGTTTTAAAGGTGTTTTTACATGTTTCAGATGCAGTGTTTTAAACGTGTTTTTACATGTTTTAAACGTGTTTTTACATGTTTCAGATGCAGTGTTTCAAAGGTGTTTTTACATGTTTCAGATGCAGTGTTTTAAAGGTGTTTTTACATGTTTCAGATGCAGTGTTTTAAACGTGTTTTTACATGTTTCAGATGCAGTGTTTTAAACGTGTTTTTACATGTTTTAAACGTGTTTTTACATGTTTCAGATGCAGTGTTTTAAGCGTGTTTTTACATGTTTCAGATGCAGTGTTTTAAACGTGTTTTTACATGTTTCAGATGCAGTGTTTTAAACGTGTTTTCACATGTTTCAGATGCAGTGTTTTAAAGGTGTTTTTACATGTTTCAGATGCAGTGTTTAAAGGTGTTTTTACATGTTTCAGATGCAGTGTTTTAAAGGTGTTTTTACATGTTTCAGACAGTGTTTAAAGGTGTTTTTACATGTTTCAGACAGTGTTTAAAGGTGTTTTTACATGTTTCAGATGCAGTGTTTTAAAGGTGTTTTTACATGTTTCAGATGCAGTGTTTAAAGGTGTTTTTACATGTTTCAGACAGTGTTTAAAGGTGTTTTTACATGTTTCAGACAGTGTTTAAAGGTGTTTTTACATGTTTCAGATGCAGTGTTTAAAGGTGTTTTTACATGTTTCAGACAGTGTTTAAAGGTGTTTTTACATGTTTCAGATGCAGTGTTTAAAGGTGTTTTTACATGTTTCAGACAGTGTTTAAAGGTGTTTTTACATGTTTCAGATGCAGTGTTTAAAGGTGTTTTTACATGTTTCAGATGCAGTGTTTAAAGGTGTTTTTACATGTTTCAGACAGTGTTTAAAGGTGTTTTTACATGTTTCAGACAGTGTTTAAAGGTGTTTTTACATGTTTCAGATGCAGTGTTTAAAGGTGTTTTTACATGTTTCAGACAGTGTTTAAAGGTGTTTTTACATGTTTCAGACAGTGTTTAAAGGTGTTTTTACATGTTTCAGACAGTGTTTAAAGGTGTTTTTACATGTTTCAGACAGTGTTTAAAGGTGTTTTTACATGTTTCAGATGCAGTGTTTAAAGGTGTTTTTACATGTTTCAGACAGTGTTTAAAGGTGTTTTTACATGTTTCAGATGCAGTGTTTAAAGGTGTTTTTACATGTTTCAGACAGTGTTTAAAGGTGTTTTTACATGTTTCAGACAGTGTTTAAAGGTGTTTTTACATGTTTCAGACAGTGTTTAAAGGTGTTTTTACATGTTTCAGATGCAGTGTTTAAAGGTGTTTTTACATGTTTCAGATGCAGTGTTTAAAGGTGTTTTTACATGTTTCAGATGCAGTGTTTAAAGGTGTTTTTACATGTTTCAGATGCAGTGTTTTAAAGGTGTTTTTACATGTTTCAGACAGTGTTTAAAGGTGTTTTTACATGTTTCAGATGCAGTGTTTAAAGGTGTTTTTACATGTTTCAGACAGTGTTTAAAGGTGTTTTTACATGTTTCAGACAGTGTTTAAAGGTGTTTTTACATGTTTCAGACAGTGTTTAAAGGTGTTTTTACATGTTTCAGATGCAGTGTTTTAAAGGTGTTTTTACATGTTTCAGACAGTGTTTAAAGGTGTTTTTACATGTTTCAGATGCAGTGTTTAAAGGTGTTTTTACATGTTTCAGACAGTGTTTAAAGGTGTTTTTACATGTTTCAGACAGTGTTTAAAGGTGTTTTTACATGTTTCAGATGCAGTGTTTAAAGGTGTTTTTACATGTTTCAGATGCAGTGTTTAAAGGTGTTTTTACATGTTTCAGATGCAGTGTTTAAAGGTGTTTTTACATGTTTCAGATGCAGTGTTTTAAAGGTGTTTTTACATGTTTCAGACAGTGTTTAAAGGTGTTTTTACATGTTTCAGATGCAGTGTTTAAAGGTGTTTTTACATGTTTCAGACAGTGTTTAAAGGTGTTTTTACATGTTTCAGACAGTGTTTAAAGGTGTTTTTACATGTTTCAGACAGTGTTTAAAGGTGTTTTTACATGTTTCAGATGCAGTGTTTAAAGGTGTTTTTACATGTTTCAGATGCAGTGTTTAAAGGTGTTTTTACATGTTTCAGACAGTGTTTAAAGGGGTTTTTACATGTTTCAGACAGTGTTTAAAGGTGTTTTTACATGTTTCAGATGCAGTGTTTAAAGGTGTTTTTACATGTTTCAGATGCAGTGTTTTAAACGTGTTTTTACATGTTTCAGACAGTGTTTAAAGGTGTTTTTACATGTTTCAGATGCAGTGTTTTAAAGGTGTTTTTACATGTTTCAGACAGTGTTTAAAGGTGTTTTTACATGTTTCAGATGCAGTGTTCTGTGAGGTCTCGGAGCAGCGCAGTCTTGAGGACAAACAGATCCGAGCGAAGCAAACGTTTGAGGAGATGATGAAGTATCTGCCAGGTCAGTACGTCCAGCTGCTCGTGGCTCTTTCTCTTGTTGGGGCGGAGCTCAGACACTTTATTCCACTGGATTATTGTTGTTTCAATGTGAGCTGGCCCCAAGCCCCCCCCAGGTTTAGTCTTGGTTTAGTCTTGGTTTAGTCCTGGTTTAGACCTGGTTTAGACCTGGTTTAGACCTGGTTTAGTCCTGGTTTAGACCTGGTTTAGACCTGGTTTAGACCTGGTTTGGTCCTGGTTTAGTCCTGGTTTAGTCCTGGTTTAGACCTGGTTTAGTCCTGGTTTAGTCCTGGTTTAGTCCTGGTTTAGTCCTGGTTTAGACCTGGTTTAGACCTGGTTTAGACCTGGTTTAGTCCTGGTTTAGACCTGGTTTAGACCTGGTTTAGACCTGGTTTAGTCCTGGTTTAGACCTGGTTTAGACCTGGTTTAGACCTGGTTTAGACCTGGTTTAGACCTGGTTTAGTCCTGGTTTAGACCTGGTTTAGACCTGGTTTAGTCCTGGTTTAGACCTGGTTTAGTCCTGCTTTAGTTCTGGTTTAGTCCTGGTTTAGACCTGGTTTAGACCTGGTTTAGACCTGGTTTAGACCTGGTTTAGTCCTGGTTTAGACCTGGTTTAGACCTGGTTTAGTCCTGGTTTAGTCCTGGTTTAGACCTGGTTTAGTCCTGGTTTAGACCTGG
This sequence comes from Eucyclogobius newberryi, assembly GCF_026437365.1. Lineage (NCBI taxonomy): Eukaryota > Metazoa > Chordata > Actinopteri > Gobiiformes > Gobiidae > Eucyclogobius > Eucyclogobius newberryi. Next base: position 104,387 of record NW_027315888.1, read on the forward strand.
TTTAGTCCTGGTTTAGACCTGGTTTAGACCTGGTTTAGTCCTGGTTTAGACCTGGTTTAGACCTGGTTTAGTCCTGGTTTAGACCTGGTTTAGACCTGGTTTAGACCTGGTTTAGTCCTGGTTTAGACCTGGTTTAGACCTGGTTTAGACCTGGTTTAGTCCTGGTTTAGACCTGGTTTAGACCTGGTTTAGACCTGGTTTAGACCTGGTTTAGACCTGGTTTAGTCCTGGTTTAGACCTGGTTTAGACCTGGTTTAGTCCTGGTTTAGTCCTGGTTTAGACCTGGTTTAGTCCTGGTTTAGACCTGGTTTAGTCCTGGTTTAGTCCTGGTTTAGACCTGGTTTAGTCCTGGTTTAGACCTGGTTTAGTCCTGGTTTAGACCTGGTTTAGACCTGGTTTAGTCCTGGTTTAGTCCTGGTTTAGTCCTGGTTTAGTCCTGGTTTAGACCTGGTTTAGTCCTGGTTTAGACCTGGTTTAGTCCTGGTTTAGTCCTGGTTTAGACCTGGTTTAGTCCTGGTTTAGACCTGGTTTAGACCTGGTTTAGACTTGGTTTAGACCTGGTTTAGACCTGGTTTAGACCTGGTTTAGTCCTGGTTTAGACCTGGTTTAGACCTGGTTTAGTCCTGGTTTAGACCTGGTTTAGTCCTGGTTTAGTCCTGGTTTAGACCTGGTTTAGTCCTGGTTTAGACCTGGTTTAGTCCTGGTTTAGTCCTGGTTTAGTCCTGGTTTAGACCTGGTTTAGTCCTGGTTTAGTCCTGGTTTAGACCTGGTTTAGTCCTGGTTTAGACCTGGTTTAGACCTGGTTTAGACCTGGTTTAGACCTGGTTTAGTCCTGGTTTAGACCTGGTTTAGACCTGGTTTAGACTTGGTTTAGACCTGGTTTAGACCTGGTTTAGACCTGGTTTAGTCCTGGTTTAGACCTGGTTTAGACCTGGTTTAGTCCTGGTTTAGACCTGGTTTAGTCCTGGTTTAGTCCTGGTTTAGACCTGGTTTAGACCTGGTTTAGACCTGGTTTAGTCCTGGTTTAGTCCTGGTTTAGTCCTGGTTTAGTCCTGGTTTAGACCTGGTTTAGTCCTGGTTTAGACCTGGTTTAGTCCTGGTTTAGTCCTGGTTTAGACCTGGTTTAGTCCTGGTTTAGTCCTGGTTTAGACCTGGTTTAGACCTGGTTTAGACCTGGTTTAGACCTGGTTTAGACTTGGTTTAGACCTGGTTTAGACCTGGTTTAGACTTGGTTTAGACCTGGTTTAGACCTGGTTTAGACCTGGTTTAGTCCTGGTTTAGACCTGGTTTAGTCCTGGTTTAGACCTGCTTTAGACCTGGTTTAGACCTGTTTTTTTAGTTCATTTTATTTTCCTCAGATTTCGTGGTTAAACTCATCGGAGACGAAGCGAAATATGAAGGAGTGAGACTTCTGTTCAACACGATTCAGCAGCCGCTGCTCAACAAACAGGTCTGAAACAAACAAACAAACAAACAAACAGGTCTGAAACAAACAAACAGGTCTGAAACAAACAAACAGGTCTGAAACAAACAAACAAACAAACAAACAGGTCTGAAACAAACAAACAGGTCTGAAACAAACAAACAGGTCTGAAACAAACAAACAAACAAACAGGTCTGAAACAAACAAACAAACAAACAAACAGGTCTGAAACAAACAAACAAACAAACAAACAGGTCTGAAACAAACAAACAAACAAACAGGTCTGAAACAAACAAACAAACAAACAGGTCTGAAACAAACAAACAAACAAACAAACAGGTCTGAAACAAACAAACAAACAAACAAACAGGTCTGAAACAAACAAACAGGTCTGAAACAAACAAACAAACAAACAAACAGGTCTGAAACAAACAAACAAACAGGTCTGAAACAAACAAACAAACAAACAAACAGGTCTGAAACAAACAAACAAACAAACAGGTCTGAAACAAACAAACAGGTCTGAAACAAACAAACAAACAAACAAACAGGTCTGAAACAAACAAACAAACAAACAGGTCTGAAACAAACAAACAAACAAACAAACAAACAGGTCTGAAACAAACAAACAAACAAACAGGTCTGAAACAAACAAACAAACAAACAAACAAACAAACAGGTCTGAAACAAACAAACAGGTCTGAAACAAACAAACAAACAAACAAACAGGTCTGAAACAAACAAACAGGTCTGAAACAAACAAACAAACAAACAAACAGGTCTGAAACAAACAAACAAACAGGTCTGAAACAAACAAACAAACAAACAGGTCTGAAACAAACAAACAAACAAACAGGTCTGAAACAAACAAACAAACAGGTCTGAAACAAACAAACAAACAGGTCTGAAACAAACAAACAAACAAACAGGTCTGAAACAAACAAACAAACAGGTCTGAAACAAACAAACAGGTCTGAAACAAACAAACAGGTCTGAAACAAACAAACAAACAAACAGGTCTGAAACAAACAAACAAACAAACAGGTCTGAAACAAACAAACAAACAAACAAACAAACAGGTCTGAAACAAACAAACAGGTCTGAAACAAACAAACAAACAAACAGGTCTGAAACAAACAAACAAACAAACAGGTCTGAAACAAACAAAAAAACAAACAGGTCTGAAACAAACAAACAAACAAACAGGTCTGAAACAAACAAACAAACAAACAGGTCTGAAACAAACAAACAAACAAACAAACAGGTCTGAAACAAACAAACAAACAAACAGGTCTGAAACAAACAAACAAACAAACAAACAGGTCTGAAACAAACAAACAGGTCTGAAACAAACAAACAAACAAACAAACAAACAAACAGGTCTGAAACAAACAAACAAACAGGTCTGAAACAAACAAACAAACAGGTCTGAAACAAACAAACAAACAAACAAACAGGTCTGAAACAAACAAACAAACAAACAGGTCTGAAACAAACAAACAAACAAACAGGTCTGAAACAAACAAACAAACAAACAGGTCTGAAACAAACAAACAAACAAACAGGTCTGAAACAAACAAACAAACAGGTCTGAAACAAACAAACAAACAAACAGGTCTGAAACAAACAAACAAACAAACAAACAAACAGGTCTGAAACAAACAAACAAACAAACAAACAGGTCTGAAACAAACAAACAAACAGGTCTGAAACAAACAAACAAACAAACAAACAGGTCTGAAACAAACAAACAAACAGGTCTGAAACAAACAAACAGGTCTGAAACAAACAAACAGGTCTGAAACAAACAAACAAACAGGTCTGAAACAAACAAACAAACAAACAGGTCTGAAACAAACAAACAGGTCTGAAACAAACAAACAGGTCTGAAACAAACAAACAAACAAACAGGTCTGAAACAAACAAACAAACAAACAGGTCTGAAACAAACAAACAAACAAACAGGTCTGAAACAAACAAACAAACAGGTCTGAAACAAACAAACAGGTCTGAAACAAACAAACAGGTCTGAAACAAACAAACAAACAGGTCTGAAACAAACAAACAAACAAACAGGTCTGAAACAAACAAACAAACAAACAGGTCTGAAACAAACAAACAAACAAACAGGTCTGAAACAAACAAACAGGTCTGAAACAAACAAACAAACAGGTCTGAAACAAACAAACAAACAAACAGGTCTGAAACAAACAAACAAACAGGTCTGAAACAAACAAACAGGTCTGAAACAAACAAACAAACAAACAGGTCTGAAACAAACAAACAAACAAACAAACAGGTCTGAAACAAACAAACAAACAAACAAACAAACAGGTCTGAAACAAACAAACAGGTCTGAAACAAACAAACAGGTCTGAAACAAACAAACAAACAAACAAACAGGTCTGAAACAAACAAACAGGTCTGAAACAAACAAACAGGTCTGAAACAAACAAACAAACAAACAGGTCTGAAACAAACAAACAAACAAACAAACAGGTCTGAAACAAACAAACAAACAAACAAACAGGTCTGAAACAAACAAACAAACAAACAGGTCTGAAACAAACAAACAAACAAACAGGTCTGAAACAAACAAACAAACAAACAAACAGGTCTGAAACAAACAAACAAACAAACAGGTCTGAAACAAACAAACAGGTCTGAAACAAACAAACAAACAAACAAACAGGTCTGAAACAAACAAACAAACAGGTCTGAAACAAACAAACAAACAAACAAACAGGTCTGAAACAAACAAACAAACAAACAGGTCTGAAACAAACAAACAGGTCTGAAACAAACAAACAAACAAACAAACAGGTCTGAAACAAACAAACAAACAAACAGGTCTGAAACAAACAAACAAACAAACAAACAAACAGGTCTGAAACAAACAAACAAACAAACAGGTCTGAAACAAACAAACAAACAAACAAACAGGTCTGAAACAAACAAACAGGTCTGAAACAAACAAACAAACAAACAAACAGGTCTGAAACAAACAAACAGGTCTGAAACAAACAAACAAACAAACAAACAGGTCTGAAACAAACAAACAAACAGGTCTGAAACAAACAAACAAACAAACAGGTCTGAAACAAACAAACAAACAAACAGGTCTGAAACAAACAAACAAACAGGTCTGAAACAAACAAACAAACAGGTCTGAAACAAACAAACAAACAAACAGGTCTGAAACAAACAAACAAACAGGTCTGAAACAAACAAACAGGTCTGAAACAAACAAACAGGTCTGAAACAAACAAACAAACAAACAGGTCTGAAACAAACAAACAAACAAACAGGTCTGAAACAAACAAACAAACAAACAAACAAACAGGTCTGAAACAAACAAACAGGTCTGAAACAAACAAACAAACAGGTCTGAAACAAACAAACAGGTCTGAAACAAACAAACAAACAAACAGGTCTGAAACAAACAAACAAACAAACAGGTCTGAAACAAACAAAAAAACAAACAGGTCTGAAACAAACAAACAAACAAACAGGTCTGAAACAAACAAACAAACAAACAGGTCTGAAACAAACAAACAAACAAACAAACAGGTCTGAAACAAACAAACAAACAAACAGGTCTGAAACAAACAAACAAACAAACAAACAGGTCTGAAACAAACAAACAGGTCTGAAACAAACAAACAAACAAACAAACAAACAAACAGGTCTGAAACAAACAAACAAACAGGTCTGAAACAAACAAACAAACAGGTCTGAAACAAACAAACAAACAAACAAACAGGTCTGAAACAAACAAACAAACAAACAGGTCTGAAACAAACAAACAAACAAACAGGTCTGAAACAAACAAACAAACAAACAGGTCTGAAACAAACAAACAAACAAACAGGTCTGAAACAAACAAACAAACAGGTCTGAAACAAACAAACAAACAAACAGGTCTGAAACAAACAAACAAACAAACAAACAAACAGGTCTGAAACAAACAAACAAACAAACAAACAGGTCTGAAACAAACAAACAAACAGGTCTGAAACAAACAAACAAACAAACAAACAGGTCTGAAACAAACAAACAAACAGGTCTGAAACAAACAAACAGGTCTGAAACAAACAAACAGGTCTGAAACAAACAAACAAACAGGTCTGAAACAAACAAACAAACAAACAGGTCTGAAACAAACAAACAGGTCTGAAACAAACAAACAGGTCTGAAACAAACAAACAAACAAACAGGTCTGAAACAAACAAACAAACAAACAGGTCTGAAACAAACAAACAAACAAACAGGTCTGAAACAAACAAACAAACAGGTCTGAAACAAACAAACAGGTCTGAAACAAACAAACAGGTCTGAAACAAACAAACAAACAGGTCTGAAACAAACAAACAAACAAACAGGTCTGAAACAAACAAACAAACAAACAGGTCTGAAACAAACAAACAAACAAACAGGTCTGAAACAAACAAACAGGTCTGAAACAAACAAACAAACAGGTCTGAAACAAACAAACAAACAAACAGGTCTGAAACAAACAAACAAACAGGTCTGAAACAAACAAACAGGTCTGAAACAAACAAACAAACAAACAGGTCTGAAACAAACAAACAAACAAACAAACAGGTCTGAAACAAACAAACAAACAAACAAACAAACAGGTCTGAAACAAACAAACAGGTCTGAAACAAACAAACAAACAGGTCTGAAACAAACAAACAAACAAACAGGTCTGAAACAAACAAACAGGTCTGAAACAAACAAACAAACAGGTCTGAAACAAACAAACAAACAAACAGGTCTGAAACAAACAAACAAACAAACAGGTCTGAAACAAACAAACAAACAAACAGGTCTGAAACAAACAAACAAACAAACAAACAAACAGGTCTGAAACAAACAAACAAACAAACAGGTCTGAAACAAACAAACAAACAAACAAACAGGTCTGAAACAAACAAACAGGTCTGAAACAAACAAACAAACAAACAAACAGGTCTGAAACAAACAAACAAACAGGTCTGAAACAAACAAACAAACAGGTCTGAAACAAACAAACAAACAAACAAACAGGTCTGAAACAAACAAACAAACAAACAGGTCTGAAACAAACAAACAAACAAACAAACAGGTCTGAAACAAACAAACAAACAAACAGGTCTGAAACAAACAAACAAACAAACAGGTCTGAAACAAACAAACAAACAGGTCTGAAACAAACAAACAAACAGGTCTGAAACAAACAAACAAACAAACAGGTCTGAAACAAACAAACAAACAAACAAACAAACAGGTCTGAAACAAACAAACAAACAAACAAACAGGTCTGAAACAAACAAACAAACAAACAGGTCTGAAACAAACAAACAAACAAACAAACAGGTCTGAAACAAACAAACAAACAAACAAACAGGTCTGAAACAAACAAACAGGTCTGAAACAAACAAACAGGTCTGAAACAAACAAACAAACAAACAGGTCTGAAACAAACAAACAAACAAACAAACAGGTCTGAAACAAACAAACAAACAAACAAACAGGTCTGAAACAAACAAACAAACAAACAGGTCTGAAACAAACAAACAAACAAACAAACAGGTCTGAAACAAACAAACAAACAAACAAACAAACAGGTCTGAAACAAACAAACAAACAAACAAACAGGTCTGAAACAAACAAACAGGTCTGAAACAAACAAACAAACAAACAAACAGGTCTGAAACAAACAAACAAACAGGTCTGAAACAAACAAACAAACAAACAAACAGGTCTGAAACAAACAAACAAACAAACAGGTCTGAAACAAACAAACAGGTCTGAAACAAACAAACAAACAAACAAACAGGTCTGAAACAAACAAACAAACAGGTCTGAAACAAACAAACAAACAAACAGGTCTGAAACAAACAAACAAACAAACAAACAAACAGGTCTGAAACAAACAAACAAACAAACAGGTCTGAAACAAACAAACAAACAAACAAACAAACAAACAGGTCTGAAACAAACAAACAGGTCTGAAACAAACAAACAAACAAACAAACAGGTCTGAAACAAACAAACAGGTCTGAAACAAACAAACAAACAAACAAACAGGTCTGAAACAAACAAACAAACAGGTCTGAAACAAACAAACAAACAAACAGGTCTGAAACAAACAAACAAACAAACAGGTCTGAAACAAACAAACAAACAGGTCTGAAACAAACAAACAAACAGGTCTGAAACAAACAAACAAACAAACAGGTCTGAAACAAACAAACAAACAGGTCTGAAACAAACAAACAAACAGGTCTGAAACAAACAAACAGGTCTGAAACAAACAAACAGGTCTGAAACAAACAAACAAACAAACAGGTCTGAAACAAACAAACAAACAAACAGGTCTGAAACAAACAAACAAACAGGTCTGAAACAAACAAACAAACAAACAGGTCTGAAACAAACAAACAGGTCTGAAACAAACAAACAAACAAACAGGTCTGAAACAAACAAACAAACAAACAGGTCTGAAACAAACAAACAAACAAACAGGTCTGAAACAAACAAACAAACAAACAGGTCTGAAACAAACAAACAAACAAACAGGTCTGAAACAAACAAACAAACAAACAAACAGGTCTGAAACAAACAAACAAACAAACAGGTCTGAAACAAACAAACAAACAAACAAACAGGTCTGAAACAAACAAACAGGTCTGAAACAAACAAACAAACAAACAGGTCTGAAACAAACAAACAAACAGGTCTGAAACAAACAAACAAACAGGTCTGAAACAAACAAACAAACAAACAAACAGGTCTGAAACAAACAAACAAACAAACAGGTCTGAAACAAACAAACAAACAAACAGGTCTGAAACAAACAAACAAACAAACAGGTCTGAAACAAACAAACAAACAAACAGGTCTGAAACAAACAAACAAACAGGTCTGAAACAAACAAACAAACAAACAGGTCTGAAACAAACAAACAAACAAACAAACAGGTCTGAAACAAACAAACAAACAAACAAACAGGTCTGAAACAAACAAACAAACAGGTCTGAAACAAACAAACAAACAAACAAACAGGTCTGAAACAAACAAACAAACAGGTCTGAAACAAACAAACAGGTCTGAAACAAACAAACAGGTCTGAAACAAACAAACAAACAGGTCTGAAACAAACAAACAAACAAACAGGTCTGAAACAAACAAACAGGTCTGAAACAAACAAACAGGTCTGAAACAAACAAACAAACAAACAGGTCTGAAACAAACAAACAAACAAACAGGTCTGAAACAAACAAACAAACAAACAGGTCTGAAACAAACAAACAAACAGGTCTGAAACAAACAAACAGGTCTGAAACAAACAAACAGGTCTGAAACAAACAAACAAACAGGTCTGAAACAAACAAACAAACAAACAGGTCTGAAACAAACAAACAAACAAACAGGTCTGAAACAAACAAACAAACAAACAGGTCTGAAACAAACAAACAGGTCTGAAACAAACAAACAAACAGGTCTGAAACAAACAAACAAACAAACAGGTCTGAAACAAACAAACAAACAGGTCTGAAACAAACAAACAAACAGGTCTGAAACAAACAAACAGGTCTGAAACAAACAAACAAACAAACAGGTCTGAAACAAACAAACAAACAAACAAACAGGTCTGAAACAAACAAACAAACAAACAAACAAACAGGTCTGAAACAAACAAACAGGTCTGAAACAAACAAACAAACAGGTCTGAAACAAACAAACAAACAAACAGGTCTGAAACAAACAAACAGGTCTGAAACAAACAAACAAACAGGTCTGAAACAAACAAACAAACAAACAGGTCTGAAACAAACAAACAAACAAACAGGTCTGAAACAAACAAACAAACAAACAGGTCTGAAACAAACAAACAAACAAACAAACAGGTCTGAAACAAACAAACAAACAAACAGGTCTGAAACAAACAAACAAACAAACAAACAGGTCTGAAACAAACAAACAGGTCTGAAACAAACAAACAAACAAACAAACAGGTCTGAAACAAACAAACAAACAGGTCTGAAACAAACAAACAAACAGGTCTGAAACAAACAAACAAACAAACAAACAGGTCTGAAACAAACAAACAAACAAACAGGTCTGAAACAAACAAACAAACAAACAAACAGGTCTGAAACAAACAAACAAACAAACAAACAGGTCTGAAACAAACAAACAAACAAACAGGTCTGAAACAAACAAACAAACAAACAGGTCTGAAACAAACAAACAAACAGGTCTGAAACAAACAAACAAACAAACAGGTCTGAAACAAACAAACAAACAAACAGGTCTGAAACAAACAAACAAACAGAAACAAACAAACAGGTCTGAAACAAACAAACAAACAAACAGGTCTGAAACAAACAAACAAACAAACAGGTCTGAAACAACAAACAAACAAACAAACAGGTCTGAAACAAACAAACAAACAGAAACAAACAAACAGGTCTGAAACAAACAAACAGGTCTGAAACAAACAAACAGGTCTGAAACAAACAAACAAACAGGTCTGAAACAAACAAACAAACAAACAGGTCTGAAACAAACAAACAAGTCTGAAACAAACAAACAGGTCTGAAACAAACAAACAAACAAACAGGTCTGAAACAAACAAACAAACAAACAGGTCTGAAACAAACAAACAAACAGGTCTGAAACAAACAAACAAACAGGTCTGAAACAAACAAACAGGTCTGAAACAAACAAACAGGTCTGAAACAAACAAACAAACAAACAGGTCTGAAACAAACAAACAAACAAACAGGTCTGAAACAAACAAACAAACAAACAGGTCTGAAACAAACAAACAAACAAACAAACAGGTCTGAAACAAACAAACAGGTCTGAAACAAACAAACAAACAAACAGGTCTGAAACAAACAAACAGGTCTGAAACAAACAAACAAACAAACAAACAGGTCTGAAACAAACAAACAACAGGTCTGAAACAAACAAACAAACAAACAGGTCTGAAACAAACAAACAGGTCTGAAACAAACAAACAAACAAACAAACAGGTCTGAAACAACAAACAAACAGGTCTGAAACAAACAAACAAACAGGTCTGAAACAAACAAACAAACAGGTCTGAAACAAACAAACAAACAAACAGGTCTGAAACAAACAAACAGGTCTGAAACAAACAAACAAACAGGTCTGAAACAAACAAACAGGTCTGAAACAAACAAACAAACAGGTCTGAAACAAACAAACAAACAAACAGGTCTGAACAAACAAACAAACAAACAAACAGGTCTGAAACAAACAAACAAACAAACAACAAACAGGTCTGAAACAAACAACAAACAAACAGAACAAACAAACAAACAGGTCTGAAACAAACAAACAAACAAACAGGTCTGAAACAAACAAACAGGTCTGAAACAAACAAACAAACAGGTCTGAAACAAACAAACAAACAAACAGGTCTGAAACAAACAAACAGGTCTGAAACAAACAAACAAACAGGTCTGAAACAAACAAAACAAACAGGTCTGAAACAAACAAACAAACAAACAGGTCTGAAACAAACAAACAAACAAACAGGTCTGAAACAAACAAACAAACAAACAGGTCTGAAACAAACAAACAAACAAACAAACAGGTCTGAAACAAACAACAAACAGGTCTGAAACAAACAAAACAGGTCTGAAACAAACAAACAAACAAACAAACAGGTCTGAAACAAACAAACAAACAGGTCTGAAACAAACAAACAAACAAACAGGTCTGAAACAAACAAACAAACAAACAAACAAACAGGTCTGAAACAAACAAACAAACAAACAAACAGGTCTGAAACAAACAAACAAACAAACAGGTCTGAAACAAACAAACAAACAAACAAACAGGTCTGAAACAAACAAACAAACAAACAGGTCTGAAACAAACAAACAAACAAACAAACAGGTCTGAAACAAACAAACAAACAGGTCTGAAACAAACAAACAAACAAACAGGTCTGAAACAAACAAACAAACAAACAACAGGTCTGAAACAAACAAACAAACAAACACAGGTCTGAAACAAACAAACAAACAAACAAACAGGTCTGAAACAAACAAACAAACAGGTCTGAAACAAACAAACAAACAGGTCTGAAACAAACAAACAGGTCTGAAACAAACAAACAAACAGGTCTGAAACAAACAAACAAACAAACAGGTCTGAAACAAACAAACAAACAAACAAACAGGTCTGAAACAAACAAACAAACAAACAAACAAACAGGTCTGAAACAAACAAACAGGTCTGAAACAAACAAACAAACAGGTCTGAAACAAACAAACAAACAAACAGGTCTGAAAACAAACAAACAGGTCTGAAACAAACAAACAAACAAACAGGTCTGAAACAAACAAACAAACAAACAGGTCTGAAACAAACAAACAACAAACAGGTCTGAAACAAACAAACAAACAAACAGGTCTGAAACAAACAAACAAACAAACAGGTCTGAAACAAACAAACAAACAAACAAACAGGTCTGAAACAAACAAACAACAAACAGGTCTGAAACAAACAAACAAACAAACAGGTCTGAAACAAACAAACAGGTCTGAAACAAACAAACAAACAAACAAACAGGTCTGAAACAAACAAACAAACAGGTCTGAAACAAACAAACAAACAGGTCTGAAACAACAACAAACAAACAGGTCTGAAACAAACAAACAAACAGGTCTGAAACAAACAAACAAACAAACAGGTCTGAAACAAACAAACAAACAAACAGGTCTGAAACAAACAAACAAACAAACAGGTCTGAAACAAACAAACAAACAAACAGGTCTGAAACAAACAAACAAACAAACAGGTCTGAAACAAACAAACAAACAGGTCTGAAACAAACAAACAGGTCTGAAACAAACAAACAAACAAACAGGTCTGAAACAAACAAACAAACAAACAGGTCTGAAACAACAACAAACAAACAAACAGGTCTGAAACAAACAAACAGGTCTGAAACAAACAAACAGGTCTGAAACAAACAAACAGGTCTGAAACAAACAAACAAACAACAGGTCTGAAACAAACAAACAGGTCTGAAACAAACAAACAGGTCTGAAACAAACAACAAACAAACAAACAGGTCTGAAACAAACAAACAAACAACAAACAGGTCTGAAACAAACAAACAAACAAACAGGTCTGAAACAAACAAACAAACAAACAGGTCTGAAACAAACAAACAGGTCTGAAACAAACAAACAGGTCTGAAACAAACAAACAAACAGGTCTGAAACAAACAAACAAACAAACAGGTCTGAAACAAACAAACAAACAAACAGGTCTGAAACAAACAAACAACAACAAACAGGTCTGAAACAAACAAACAAACAAACAGGTCTGAAACAAACAAACAAACAAACAAACAAACAGCTGAACAAACAAACAGGTCTGAAACAAACAAACAAACAAACAGGTCTGAAACAAACAAACAGGTCTGAAACAAACAAACAAACAAACAAACAGGTCTGAAACAAACAAACAAACAGGTCTGAAACAAACAAACAAACAAACAGGTCTGAAACAAACAAACAAACAGGTCTGAAACAAACAAACAAACAAACAGGTCTGAAACAACAAACAAACAGGTCTGAAACAAACAAACAAACAGGTCTGAAACAAACAAACAAACAAACAGGTCTGAAACAAACAAACAAACAGGTCTGAAACAAACAAACAAACAAACAGGTCTGAAACAAACAAACAGGTCTGAAACAAACAAACAACAGGTCTGAAACAAACAAACAGGTCTGAACAAACAAACAAACAGGTCTGAAACAAACAAACAAACAAACAACAGGTCTGAAACAAACAAACAAACAAACACAGGTCTGAAACAAACAAACAACAACAAACAAACAGGTCTGAAACAAACAAACAGACAACAAACAACAAACAAACAGGTCTGAAACAAACAAACAAACAAACAGGTCTGAAACAAACAAACAGGTCTGAAACAAACAAACAAACAGGTCTGAAACAAACAAACAGGTCTGAAACAAACAAACAAACAGGTCTGAAACAAACAAACAAACAAACAGGTCTGAAACAAACAAACAGGTCTGAAACAAACAAACAAACAAACAAACAAACAAACAGGTCTGAAACAAACAAACAAACAAACAGGTCTGAAACAAACAAACAAACAAACAAACAGGTCTGAAACAAACAAACAGGTCTGAAACAAACAAACAGGTCTGAAACAAACAAACAAACAGGTCTGAAACAAACAAACAGGTCTGAAACAAACAAACAAACAACAAACAGGTCTGAAACAAACAAACAAACAGGTCTGAAACAAACAAACAAACAAACAAACAGGTCTGAAACAAACAAACAAACAAACAGGTCTGAAACAAACAAACAAACAAACAAACAGGTCTGAAACAAACAAACAAACAAACAAACAGGTCTGAAACAAACAAACAAACAAACAAACAGGTCTGAAACAAACAAACAAACAAACAGGTCTGAAACAAACAAACAAACAAACAAACAGGTCTGAAACAAACAACAACAAACAAACAGGTCTGAAACAAACAAACAAACAAACAGGTCTGAAACAAACAAACAAACAAACAGGTCTGAAACAAACAAACAAACAAACAGGTCTGAAACAAACAAACAAACAAACAAACAGGTCTGAAACAAACAAACAGGTCTGAAACAACAAACAAACAAACAGGTCTGAAACAAACAAACAAACAAACAGGTCTGAAACAAACAAACAGGTCTGAAACAAACAACAAACAAACAAACAGGTCTGAAACAAACAAACAAACAAACAGGTCTGAAACAAACAAACAGGTCTGAACAAACAAACAAACAAACAAACAAACAAACAGGTCTGAAACAAACAAACAAACAGGTCTGAAACAAACAAACAAACAAACAGGTCTGAAACAAACAACAACAAACAAACAAACAGGTCTGAAACAAACAAACAAACAAACAGGTCTGAAACAAACAAACAAACAAACAGGTCTGAAACAAACAAACAAACAAACAAGGTCTGAAACAAACAAACAAACAAACAGGTCTGAAACAAACAACAAACAGGTCTGAAACAAACAAACAAACAAACAGGTCTGAAACAAACAAACAAACAGGTCTGAAACAACAAACAAACAAACAAACAAACAAACAGGTCTGAAACAACAAACAAACAAACAAACAGGTCTGAAACAAACAAACAAACAGGTCTGAACAAACAAACAGGTCTGAAACAAACAAACAAACAAACAGGTCTGAAACAAACAAACAAACAAACAAACAAACAGGTCTGAAACAAACAAACAAACAGGTCTGAAACAAACAAACAAACAGGTCTGAAACAAACAAACAAACAGGTCTGAAACAAACAAACAAACAGGTCTGAAACAAACAAACAGTCTGAAACAAACAAACAAACAGGTCTGAAACAAACAAACAAACAGGTCTGAAACAAACAAACAAACAAACAGGTCTGAAACAAACAAACAAACAAACAGGTCTGAAACAAACAAACAAACAAACAAACAAACAGGTCTGAAACAAACAAACAGGTCTGAAACAAACAAACAAACAAACAGGTCTGAAACAAACAAACAGGTCTGAAACAAACAAAACAAACAAACAGGTCTGAAACAAACAAACAGGTCTGAAACAAACAAACAAACAAACAGGTCTGAAACAAACAAACAACAAACAGGTCTGAAACAAACAAACAAACAGGTCTGAAACAAACAAACAAACAGGTCTGAAACAAACAAACAAACAGGTCTGAAACAACAAACAAACAAACAGGTCTGAAACAAACAAACAAACAGGTCTGAAACAAACAAACAAACAAACAGGTCTGAAACAAACAACAAACAGGTCTGAAACAAACAAACAAACAGGTCTGAAACAAACAAACAGGTCTGAAACAAACAAACAAACAGGTCTGAAACAAACAAACAAACAAACAAACAGGTCTGAAACAAACAAACAAACAAACAGGTCTGAAACAAACAAACAACAAACAAACAAACAGGTCTGAACAAACAAACAAACAAACAAACAGGTCTGAAACAAACAAACAAACAAACAGGTCTGAAACAACAAACAAACAGGTCTGAAACAAACAAACAAACAGGTCTGAAACAAACAAACAGGTCTGAAACAAACAAACAAACAGGTCTGAAACAAACAAACAAACAAACAGGTCTGAAACAAACAAACAGGTCTGAAACAAACAAACAGACAAACAAACAGTCAAACAAACAAACAGGTCTGAAACAAACAAACAAACAAACAGGTCTGAAACAAACAAACAAACAAACAGGTCTGAAACAAACAAACAAACAAACAAACAAACAGGTCTGAAACAAACAAACAGGTCTGAAACAAACAAACAGGTCTGAAACAAACAAACAAACAAACAACAAACAGGTCTGAAACAAACAAACAAACAACAGGTCTGAAACAAACAAACAAACAAACAGGTCTGAAACAAACAAACAAACAAACAGGTCTGAAACAACAAACAAACAAACAAACAGGTCTGAAACAAACAACAAACAAACAGGTCTGAAACAAACAAACAAACAAACAAACAGGTCTGAAACAAACAAACAAACAAACAGGTCTGAAACAAACAAACAAACAAACAGGTCTGAAACAACAAACAAACAAACAAACAGGTCTGAAACAAACAAACAAACAAACAAACAGGTCTGAAACAAACAAACAAACAAACAGGTCTGAAACAAACAAACAAACAAACAGGTCTGAAACAAACAAACAAACAAACAGGTCTGAAACAAACAAACAGGTCTGAAACAAACAAACAAACAAACAGGTCTGAAACAAACAAACAAACAACAAACAAACAGGTCTGAAACAAACAAACAGGTCTGAAACAAACAAACAAACAAACAACAGGTCTGAAACAAACAAACAGGTCTGAAACAAACAAACAGGTCTGAAACAAACAAACAAACAACAACAGGTCTGAAACAAACAAACAGGTCTGAAACAAACAAACAGGTCTGAAACAAACAAACAAACAAACAGGTCTGAAACAAACAAACAAACAACAACAGGTCTGAAACAAACAAACAACAAACAAACAAACAGGTCTGAAACAACAAACAAACAAACAGGTCTGAAACAAACAAACAAACAAACAAACAGGTCTGAAACAAACAAACAAACAAACAAACAGGTCTGAAACAAACAAACAAACAAACAAACAGGTCTGAAACAAACAAACAGGTCTGAAACAAACAAACAAACAAACAGGTCTGAAACAAACAAACAAACAAACAGGTCTGAAACAAACAAACAAACAAACAGGTCTGAAACAAACAAACAAACAAACAGGTCTGAAACAAACAAACAGGTCTGAAACAAACAAACAAACAAACAAACAGGTCTGAAACAAACAAACAAACAGGTCTGAAACAAACAAACAAACAAACAGGTCTGAAACAAACAAACAAACAAACAAACAACAGGTCTGAAACAAACAAACAAACAAACAGGTCTGAAACAAACAACAACAAACAAACAAACAGGTCTGAAACAAACAAACAGGTCTGAAACAAACAAACAAACAAACAGGTCTGAAACAAACAAACAGGTCTGAAACAAACAAACAAACAAACAGGTCTGAAACAAACAAACAAACAGGTCTGAAACAAACAACAAACAAACAGGTCTGAAACAAACAAACAAACAAACAGGTCTGAAACAAACAACAAACAGGTCTGAAACAAACAAACAAACAGGTCTGAAACAAACAAACAAACAAACAGGTCTGAAACAAACAAACAGGTCTGAAACAAACAAACAAACAGGTCTGAAACAAACAAACAAACAAACAAACAGGTCTGAAACAAACAAACAAACAAACAGGTCTGAAACAAACAAACAAACAAACAGGTCTGAAACAAACAAACAAACAGAACAAACAAACAGGTCTGAAACAAACAAACAGGTCTGAAACAAACAAACAAACAGGTCTGAAACAAACAAACAAACAAACAGGTCTGAAACAAACAAACAAACAGGTCTGAAACAAACAAACAAACAAACAGGTCTGAAACAAACAAACAAACAAACAGGTCTGAAACAAACAACAAACAAACAGGTCTGAAACAAACAAACAAACAGGTCTGAAACAAACAAACAGGTCTGAAACAAACAAACAAACAGGTCTGAAACAAACAAACAAACAAACAAACAGGTCTGAAACAAACAAACAAACAAACAGGTCTGAAACAAACAAACAACAACAAACAAACAGGTCTGAAACAAACAAACAAACAAACAAACAGGTCTGAAACAAACAAACAAACAAACAAACAGGTCTGAAACAAACAAACAAACAAACAAACAGGTCTGAAACAAACAAACAAACAGGTCTGAAACAAACAAACAGGTCTGAACAAACAAACAAACAGGTCTGAAACAAACAAACAACAAACAGGTCTGAAACAAACAAACAAACAAACAGGTCTGAAACAAACAAACAAACAAACAACAAACAGGTCTGAAACAAACAAACAGGTCTGAAACAAACAAACAAACAGGTCTGAAACAAACAAACAACAGGTCTGAAACAAACAAACAGGTCTGAAACAAACAAACAAACAAACAAACAGGTCTGAAACAAACAAACAGAACAAACAAACAAACAGGTCTGAAACAAACAAACAAACAAACAGGTCTGAAACAAACAAACAAACAAACAGGTCTGAAACAAACAAACAGGTCTGAAACAAACAAACAGGTCTGAAACAAACAAACAAACAAACAGGTCTGAAACAAACAAACAAACAAACAGGTCTGAAACAAACAAACAAACAAACAAACAGGTCTGAAACAAACAAACAAACAAACAAACAAACAGGTCTGAAACAAACAAACAGGTCTGAAACAAACAAACAAACAAACAGGTCTGAAACAAACAAACAGGTCTGAAACAAACAAACAAACAAACAAACAGGTCTGAAACAAACAAACA
>NW_027315889.1:0-2500 GCF_026437365.1 Eucyclogobius newberryi
ACTCTTCATATCGGCGTAATCACTCATTTGTCCAGGAGTGTTTCATTGTAGAAAAAGATTCAGTTGTAGTCATCTAGACTCTCTTTTTTTAGGAAAAAATTAAACGTTTCGACTCTCATCCAAGGGTCATTCTCAATCTGTATATATATTTGGCTGAATAAAATAAATGATTCTATTGACCTCATGCTCAGTACTACAGACATGATCCTCTGATGCTGGCCCAGATTCATTGTGGCCTTTCATGGTAGCAGACAGTGGATTACCATTAACCTGTTTCCACTTAGAAAAACTTTAATTTGCTTTTTGGTGGAGCGAGATGAAGCCAGATCACCGGTATTACTTTTTTATATAATTACAAGAAGTTCAGAGCAGTGGGCTGAGTTAGTTGAAAGGTGAGAACTGAAATTTGAGCACTCAAGCCTCAAATACAGGACAATACAAGATGACTGAAACGTGCTTGAATTAATCTAAATACAACTCTGAGTAAGCGAAATATGAGGGAACACCGTTATGAAAGCTCATAAAAGTCTAATTTACATAATATGTCCCTTTATTATGTTTAAAGAAGGAAAAGGGCAATGAGGATTTGGTTTTCTTTAATTGAAAACATACTCAGGATTTGCAGGCCTGCGCAAATGGAGTTTATTGTGAACAGTGGCCCACAAACAGCAGTGAGGTTTGGCTTTTTTGAGCAGGGGCAGGAGGCTGTGTCCATGTCTGACCAAAAGAATCTGCCCCACCAGGCCGAGCTTCTCATGTGGCCCGCCACCACAGCTCTGTGCATTCCAGAGCGCACAAACATGTTGACCAAACCCGACTCATCAATTCACTTTACCCCAGCACCGGCTCTTAAACAGCCACTCTGTTTTCCACTTGTTCTCAGAACCACCTGCCCATCAGGACAACATGGTTCTCATTAAGGCGACAGCATTTCAACACCCCATTTCCTCATGTCATGCTTCATGACTTTCCAGTAAACTTTCAAATTAAAAGGCCTCCAATTCAAACAAGGCAAAGAATTAAACAGATTTAATAATACTTAATATGTTTAATTTGACAATGTCATATGTTTTAATATCAGATGGTAAACTAACGTCAGCATGGGTAAATCTTTCAACATTTCAAAGTGTAATTCACATGTCACTGACATTGTCAGAACAATTGACCCACTTGTCCAGGTGATTTGTACTAACAATATCAAATGCACTTGCTGATACTGATTAGGCTCACAGGTTGGGGGTCATGCCTCCTTTACACCAGGAAAGTGCAATGAGTTCCATCAGGATGACTCTGTTAGCATTCTCATTCTTCTTTCAATTTGATGGTTAATCAATGAGGGGCCTGAGGCCTGCAGACCAGCTGAGCTCACATGAAAGGATCCTAATTGAATATGACAATAATTTTCACATATTTCTTGGCCTGTCTCAGATGCCATTAGCAAAATCACTGTGATAATAGTTGCCATGACAGCATGAGCAATGCTCATTAATGACAGCTGGTGGCAATTTATCCTCTTTACTTATTCTTTACAAACATTTGTGGCATTGACTGTTGTGTTCCTTATCAGGTATTACTACTTTCAGTGTCCATATCTGTGAGATAATTTGAAACAAACACTCTGCTGATGATTTTCATTGTTGATTTAATTCAGTAGCCACACTTTCCACTGCAAAGTGGTACATGTGGACAACAGGCCTCCACCAGGTTTCTATTCTAGTGCTCCAATCACAGCAGAGCAAAGTCAATGCAGAGCAAACATCTGTTGTGGCAGGGCTGTTTCAGTGAGGTCTGGAGCTGCATGGACTCGCTCCATGGTCAATTTCCCAAGAGGCCTGAGAGGACAAACACCTCCTCTGTGTCTCTGTGAGGAGAGGACAAATGCTTCTGCAGGGAACGCTCACTGTAAACACCAGGGCAAACACCAGGGTGTCAGCAGCCAATGTCACTCCAGCAGTGGGACTTCCGCTTCCAGGGCCAACCAGGCGACCACAGACACACAAACACACACACACACACACACACACGCACACACACACACACGCGCGCGCACACACACACACACAAACACACACACACGCATGCGCGCGCGCGCACACACACACGCGCACGCGCGCGCACACACACACACACACGCACACACACACACACGCGCGTGCGCGCGCGCACACACACATACACACGGGGGGGGGTGATCCACACGCGCTGCATACACAACTTGTTAACGCTGGGATGGTCCGGCTTACAAAGAACTTTGGACTGTTGGTATTATATTATCATTAATTATGAATTATATTATTATAGCTCAAGTTTAATACATTTTGTATCCAAGTCATTAGGGGCAATCTATTCACAACTATCTCACTCATTCATTAGATCTGTAGGTTAAAATGCACGTGGTGAGGGAAGAGGGTTAAGAAATACTGTTACCTTCTGCATATCTTTCCACTTACTGTCTTAGCAATACGAAATTGTTTGCTCCTTTGAACTTTGAGCATTTCTG